>NC_133450.1:6536749-6836874 GCF_048565385.1 Saimiri boliviensis | reverse complement strand
ACACAGTGCCATCATGAGGCTGAAGCTGCTACATGGTTCAAACAAGGGCAGAAAAGCAACTGCCATGCATTCCAGCTCAGCTAAGGGTTTCTGCTCCAAGGTATCCTAACCACCTTCTTGAGACACTGACTTTATAAATAGAAGAAAAAACATAAATATTTGTCAGTTTTCCAAATGGAGAAATTCTTTATCTATTTAAATTAATCCAAGAGAAACTATTAAAAATCATTCCCTTGCTCCTTAAAGTTACCTGACTAGATGAAAGATGAGGCGTTCCAATGTATTGAGATGAGTTCGGGAGAGTTGATCAATTACAGAGTACACACCACGGATTGTCTCCTTCCTCTCCTGAAGGCCTAAAAACAGTAAGAGCAGAAACTAAGACTGAATATTCCCTCTTATATGCTGTCTTTTCCTCCCAGACACTATGAAGCAAAGGAGGCTGGCTACAGAGTTTTAGGAGTCGCTGTACCTGTAGAGCAGGAGAAGAACAACACCCAGTAACTACTTAACTCCCTTTGCTTGAGTTCTATATTCATAAGCAGTCTCCTGAGTTTGAATCTATACTGCAGTAATCCTTAATAACAGCAAGGGGATAGAGTTGTTCTAGTTTTTCAGTCATTGTGTAGCAGACTGATTTCCCATTAAAATCAACATAATTTATGAATCCTCAGCGCCTAAATACCTCTAGGAAGCCCTTATAGCACTGAGAAACTAAATTCTGAAACCTGTTAAACTTGGCATATAACAGCCAGCTTTACACATGCTACTTGCCTAGATTCACAATTTAAATGAACATAAGCCTAATCTTGAAACTCTTATTTTTAATATTTCAATCTATTTTATAAACCCAGTCTTTAATTTCTTTGTAAGAAGCAACCAAGTGGCTCACTCAGAAAATTTTTAGGACACTGACATTTTAATGAGTCTCTAAAAAGTCAACATTTGAATAGGTAACAGTATACTGGCAGTTTTGTATTCACTGTCAAAAGCTTACCTTTGGATCTATAAGAATAAAACCATTAACCACTAGAGGATGACTTGATAACTTATACTGAAGATGGCAGTTCTTTTCCAACTATAGGCTTTCTCTCTAACCCAGGAAGTCTATGCTTACCCATAGCTCGAAGAAATTCCTCATAGAGTTCAAAGGTCATGAGAGGATTGGGCAAATCTCGAAGCCATTGTTTGAATACACTTGCAATGACGTGTATGTTATAGTCATCTAGATTTACACTCTCAGCATCTATTTAGAGACAAGAGTTAGATAACAAAGCCAAAACATGCAAAAAGATTCAAATAATTCACTTTAGAAACTATCATCATTAAAGGAAGGCTTCATGTTTCTTAATCAAACCGTCTAACCTATTTTCCACAATGTAATTCCATGCTTTGGAACTGTGCTTCTAACTGTGGTGAAAGAATACTTCTTGTTTACTTGTTTTCCAAATCTGTTGTGGACTGAAATGTATAAAATAAAAGATCATGGCCAGGCATGGTAGCTCATACCTGTAATCCCAGTTCTTTGGGAGGCTGATATGGGTGGATCACTTGAGGCCAGGATCCTTAGAAAGCAGCCTGGCCAACATGGTAAAACCTGTCTCTACTAAAAATATAAAAATTAGCTGGTTGTGGTGGCACATGCCTATAATCCCAGCTACTTGTGGGGCTGAGGCAAAATTGCTTGAACCCAGGTGATGGAGGATGCAGTGAGCCAAGGCCAAGCCACTGTACTACAGCCTGGGCAACAGAACAAGACTGTCTAAAAAATAAATAAATAAATCATATGTTTTGATGCTGAAGCATTGTTAAATTGCTCTAAATGTCTCTAAATGCTTGTTCGCAGTTTCTGTACTCACCTTGTTACAGAGTTGTCTATAGACCACACTTTTGAGTAGCAATGTTTTACATGACAAATGAAAAAAAGCATACAGGACATTTTCGGGAAGTAAGGCTGATTTTAAGTCATTCTTAGAGATAAAAGGACAGTGATAACTGAGCTTAGAAAATGTAAAGGAAACACCCTTACCCGTTTCACTTATAAAGTCTCTAAGGTTATACAGATTAGATAACTGGGAAGATTCAGGATGAATGATTTTCACTTGTGCTGTTTCAAGGTATCAGAGACAAAGTCAGCAACTGCCTGTAAACTACAGTAGACCAAGTCTCTTGTAGACAGAACCTCCTGCTTGAGTTTTACCGGTCATTGTCTCTTACTATTTTCATACTCAATTCATTTCTCATGATTTTTTCATAAGAAACAGCATTGTAGGTAGGTTCTTGGCCAAACAAGGAAACACTCTGTACTCTGCTTCTTTCAAAAAGATCTATTCCTTTCCAACAGTGGTAAAGTGTAGAAGTTGATGAAATCAAAGTCAATCCCCTGCATGAATCCTGGTACTAAAACTACAGCTCTACAAAGATACATGCTCAACTCACTAATTATCAGTTTGAGTAACTGCCATCAATGTAGGCAGGCAAAAAGATGATACACAGGAAAGAGTGCTCCTTGAGTCAGAATAATAAAGAGAAAGGGGAAATAGCTTAGATTATGAATTCAGAAGATCTGGGGTTAAATCCAATTTGGTCACTTATTGGTGATGAGCCTTTGGGCAAGATCCTCTGTAAGCCTCAGTTCCTTTTTCTGTAAATGGGGATAATAACATCCCTTATTCATTGGATTGTTGTGAACATTGTAAAAACATTAGCACACCACCCAGCATAAGCATCAACAGCTCATTATTTAACTTCCCTGTACTTTAGTTTTCTTCTTTGTAAATCAGAGGTATCACAATTTTACCAAATTATTGCAAAAATTAAGTGAGATCTGTCCCAAGTGCAAATGATATGCTCAATATGTCTGCTAAATTGACTACATAAAACCAGACTCTTTAGAAAGCCAAAAACTGGTTTTTTTTAAAAAAGCATCACAGTCTAGAATGCATTCTTCTGGCTGTTAAGGATCGACATGTAATGAAAACTTTAAGAGCATGAAATTACCTATTTAAATAAAAGTATTTCATTATGATTTAGAGGCCACTATCTTACCTGTATCTAGACCCTGTCGAAGCTCCTTGATTTTATTGGTTGAACCAGACTTTCGGTAAATACCTTCTGTATATAGTCCATGCATTTCAATGTAGTTTATGAGCTTTTCCACCACTAAAGGAACAGTTCGGTCTTCACTGGTCAAACGGGACAGTTCAACCCCAAATTGCCGAGATGATAGTTCTGGATCATACTAAATGAAAGGTAATTTTTAGTTTCCAAATGCATTCAAACATCTTGAAACATGTTTAACCAGTTCACCAGGAGCTACTTTTTACGTCCTCTGAATTTTTATGAGCATAGTTAGAAGAGTTGGGAGACAGAGAATTATGTTTAACTAAGTATAAATAAGTAAGATACTAGTTTTAATCCTTTTCTACCAGAATCTACCAAAAAAAAAAAAGGATTTCTACCAGAATCTCCAAAAAAAAAAAAAAAAAAAAAAAAATGAAGGCAATGGCAAAGGGCTACTTTCTCCTCCTGTTAAAAAAACATTTCAAAAGCAAAGGTAGGATTCGAGTGTGGGGAAAGGAGTTGGATTTTATATGCTAACAGCTTGACCACTGACCAGGTACCACTAGAAGATCTACTGATTTGATAAGAATTAGAGTTGTCAGCAATTTCTTAAGCATAAGAATGCTTTAATGTTTATGTAAACTTTATGGAAGTTTAACTGAAAATGATTTCATAACTAAAGGCAGAGGTACACATAGATCAGCCCATGACTACTGTTACAGCTCTTTTATATTGACTTGAATAGTGTATCTGATATCATACTTTATTTATTTTTGAGATAGTCTCGCTCTGTCATCCAGGCTGGAGTGCACTGGCGTGATCTCAGCTTACTACAGCCTCTGCCTCCCACGTTCAAGTGATTCTCGTGCCTCAGCCTCCCAAGTAGCCACCACACCCAGCTGATTTTTGTATTTTTAGTAGAAACGGGGTTTCACCATGTTGGCCAAGCTGGTCTTGAACACCTGACCTCAAGTGATCTGCCTACCTCAGCCTCCCAAAGTGCTGAAATTACAGGCATGAGCCACTGTATCCAGCCGATATCATACTTTATTAACCTACAGGTTAATTTATATCTTATGTGACTGCAACAGAACAGCTTACCTTTAAGATTATTTGAAGTAATTCATTGAAAAGAAAAATGGCAGGTATCATTCCTGAGACCAAAAACTGTAAATCTTTCTTTCCTTCTCCTGCACTATTGTCCTTCCCTAACTGTATATTCCATTTTCTCCTTTAACCTCCGTCCAACCAGTTGCCAAGTCAATCGGTCCATCCTTTCTACTTTTTCTTTTCTCAGTGTCATCACCCCAGCTCAAAACTGTATCACTAACCAATTAGACTATTTCAACAGTTTCTTGGCCAGTTTCCCCATATTAATTTTCCCCTTTTAATATATTCTGTAGCATATATAATCTGCTTTATTATCCTCAAAAACCTTCAGTGGCTAATGAGTATATAGCAAACTAAAGTGCAAACAATCTTGAATCTCATACTCAGGACCTTACTTACACTGATTCTAATTTCTACTTTCCAGTCTTACATTCATACATTTGTCATTTATGTGCTAGGTACCAAGGAAACAAAATCAAGTCCCTTCTGCTTAAGACAAGTAGTGTTAGGCCAGGGGTGGTGGCTCACACCTGTAATTCCAGTCCTTTGGAAAGCCGAGGTAGGTGGATCACCTAAGGTCAGGAGTTGGAGACCAGCCTGGCCAACAAAGTGAAACCCTATCCCTACTAAAAATACAAAAATTAGTTGGGTGTGGTGGTGGGTGCCTGCAATCCCAGCTACTCAGGAGGATGAGGCAGGAGAATCGCTTGAACCTGGGAGGCGGAGGCTGCAGTGAGCCGAGACTGTGCCATTGTACTCCAGCCTAGGTGACAAGAGAGAAAAACTCTGTCTCAAAAAAAAAAAAAAAAAGGACGATTAGTGTTAGTGTGTGGGGATAAGTAAAAATAACAAATAGATGTATTAAGTATTATGGAACCACAGAAGAGAGATAGGTAGATCAGGAAAGACTAGGCTGAATAACAAACAACTAATAATCTTGAAAAGACCTGATGTTTAACCTTAGTGTTGGAAAGCAAGTAGTATGTAAGTAAAGAAAGCAAAATCTTTTAGGCACAGGAAATATAAAACTACAAAGTTGGGCAAAGCAAAGCAGTTAAGGAAAGGAAGCCATCAGAAAATTTTAAATAAGGGAAGACATAATCAGTTTATTAGTTTGTATCAGTATTACTTTGCATCATTCACATATCTACATACTCTGCATTCCAGCACTTAAATCTTAGAGTATTAATTTTGTGTCTATTTTGACATATGCTAAATTATCTTAATATCAGACAATATCTCTGCAAAGTATTTCCAAGTCTGAGGCAGAATAGAAAGGATACAATCTTGGAATATTTCAAGGATCCGTATTAAAAGTTTTGCCTTGTCACTATGTGAACTTGGCTAGGTTATTTCACATTTGCAACAGAAATACTACCCTTCTAATTCAGAGGGTTGTTGTAAAGATTAAGTTGAACATACACAGCATGACAACCTGGTATATGTCAAATACTAAGTTATTATAGAAATAGAATAGAATAAGCCTTGCTATAATGATTGAATTTTAGCCAAATGTTTTCCTAATGCTGGGACACAAATGCGCAAATGCATAGCCTGTTTATTTAAATCCCTATGGCATTAGAAATGTTATTACTTGTGTAGGCAAAAAAATAGCTACTCAGGAGGCTGAGGGAGGAGAGTTGCTTGAACATGGGAGGCGGAGGTTGCAGTGAGCGAAGGTGGTGCCACTGCACTCCAGCCTGGAGACAGAGAAAGACTTCGTCTCAAAAAAAAAAAAAAAAAAAAAAAATTCTGAGTTTTTTTCTAAAAATATATTTTTTATAGCTTTTTTAGTTTTATACTTATTTTTCATTTACACTAACTTCAATGTGTATTTTAAATAAAATCTTCATTGAGCTATGACATACATAAATTGCGAATTACAGCTTCATGGATTTTCACAAAGACTCAAATTAAGAAACAGAATATTACCAACAGTTTAAAATTCCCCTAGATCCCTTCCACCCACTATGCCCTTTACCCTTCACAAATAACCAGTATCTGTACTTCTGTCACTAACATCTAGTTTTACCTGCTTCTGAATGTCATATAAATGGAAAAAGAGTATGTGCACCATGAGTTAGTTTCATCTATTTTTGACCTTTGTTTAAATGTACTCTTTTGTCTCTAGCTTTCAGTCAACATTATGTTTGTATCAATCGTTTAATATCACTACTGTGCTTTATTCTACTATATAAAGACACTACATTTTATTTATTCATTCTAATGCTAATAGACACTTAGGTTTCTTCTAAGTTTAGGTATATTTCATATAATGTTCACATTGTCTTTGGCACAAATATGTATGTATATCTGTTGGGTATACATCTTGCAGCAGTATTGCTGAGTCATGAGAAATGCTTATGCTTATGCTTAAAAGGTTTGATAAATACTACCAAATAATTTAAAGCGTGTTTAGGCCAACCTACACTCCTACCAGCAATGTATTAAAGTTTTAGTTGTTTTCCATTGTAATCATTCAAATGAGTATATGGTATATCTCTCTGTGTTTTAATTTGCACGTGCTTGATGACTAGTGACGCTGGACACCTTTTCACATGTTATTGGTTATTTAGAAATCCATTTTTGGCCAGGCGCAGTGGCTTATACTATAATCCCAGCACTTTGGGAGGCCTAGGAAGGCAGATCACATGAGACCAGGAGTTCAAGACCAGCCTGGGCAACCTGGTGAAACTCTGTTTCTACTAAGAATATAAAAAAATTAGCTGGGCATGGTGGGGGACACCTATATTCTCATACTGAGGAGGCTGAGATCAGAGGATCACTTGAGCCCAGGTAGTCAAGGCTACAGTGAGCCAAGATTATACCAATATACTCTAGTCTGGACAACAGGTGTAAGACCCTGTAAACAACAAGAAAGAAGAAAGAAAAGAAGAAAGAAGAGAACGAAAGAAAGAGAAAGAGAGAAAAGAAAAAAAGAAATGAATTTTTTTGTTTGTCTGTCTTTTTTTGAGATGTCATCTCGCTCTGCCGCCCAGGCTGGAGTGCAGTAGCACAAACTTGGCTCACTGCAACCTCCGCCTCCCAGGTTCAAGCAATTCTCCTGCCTCAGCCTCCAGAGTAGCTGGGACTAGAGGCACACGCTGCCACGTGCGGCTCATTTTTTGTATTTTAATAGAGACAGTGTTTCACCGCATTACCCAGGCTGGTCACAAACTCCTGAGCTCAGGCAATCTGCCCACCTCGGCCTCCCAAAGTGCTGGGATTACAGGTGTGAGCCACCGTGCCCAGCCGTTTCTCTTTTATTTTACACTAAAAAATAACAAGTCACTGTTTTCTTGGCTTCCATCACGTCTGTCCAGAAGTCAGCTGTCAATCTTTTCACTGCTCCTTTAGGTAACGCTTTTTCCCCTCTGAATGCTTTTAAGAATTTTCTTTTTCTTTTGTTTGGAGCACTGTACATCTAGGTGTGGTTTTCTCTGTATTTGTCCCACTTTAGGTTAAAGGGTTTTATGAACCTGTGACGTGCTCTGTTAGCCATTATTTCTTAAAAAACGTTGCTTCTGCCTTGTTCTCTCTACTTTCTTCCTGGACTCCAATTCTAATACATTTAAGAACCTTCATCCTTTCCCCTATGTCTCTCACAACTATTTCTGTATTTCTCCATCCTTTTTGCTCTTTATGCCTTGATATTTCTACCAACATATCTTTCAGTTCACTGAACTTCTCCTTCTTTTTGAGATAGGGTTTCACTCTGTTGCTCAGCTCATGGTTCACTGCAGGCTTAACCTCTCCGGCTCAAGTGACCCTCTCGCTGTGGCCTCCTTAGTAGCTGAGACTATGGGCATGTGCCGCCATGCCCAACTAATTTTTTTATTTTTAGTAGATACGGGTTCACCATGTTGTCCAAGCTGGTGTGAACTCCTGGGTTCAGGTAATCCACCCACCTCGGCCTCCCAAAGTGCTGGGATTATAGGCATAAGCCACCACACCTAGGCCAAACTTCTCTTCTGCTATGACCATTAAACCTATATTTTTGGTTTATCATTTCAACTGAATTTTATACTTCTGGAATTTCCATTCGATTCTTTTAAAATATATATTTAAATATATGCAGTTATCCTTTGGAGAATGATTCCAGGATACCCTCCTCGCCCCCCACGGATACCAAAATTCCATGGATACTCAAGTCTTTTATATAAAATGGTGTAGTATCTGCAAATAACCTACATACTTCCTCCTGCATACTTCAAATCATCCCTAGATTACTTAGAATACCTAATATAATGCCTCAAATTACTTTATTCTGTGGATTCAATGTAGTATTTGGTACACAGAAAACTGAAGTTTTACTTTTTGGAACTGTGTGGAATGTTTTTTCCCCAATTACTTTTTTTTTTTTTTTTGAGTTGCAGTCTTACTCTGTTGCCCAGGCTGGAGTGCAGTGGCACAATGTCAGCTCATTACAACCTCTGCCTCCCAGGTTCAAGTGATTCTCCTGCCTCAGCCTTCCACGTAGCTGGGATTATAGGTGCCCATGACCATACTCGGCTAATTTTTCTTATGTTTAGTAGAGACAGGGTTTCCCCATGTTGGCCAGGCTGGTCTTGAACTCCTGATCTCAGGTGATCTGTCCACCTCAGCCTCCCAAAAGTGCTGGGATTACAGGCATGAGCTACTGTGCCTAGCCCCCAATTACTTTTGATTTGTGGTTAACTTTACAGACATGGAACCCATGCATACAGCTGTATTTCAGTTCTTTGGCTAACTTCTCCATATTTTTATCTATTATTTAAACACATTAATGAAAAATCCCTTAACATATGTATCTGGTAATTCACTAACTGGCTTATCTGTAAGTCTGTTGATACTGGCCATTGGTTTTTCTCTTAATTTTATTTCTTTATGTCTGAGATTATATATAAAAAAGTTATAAAGGCTCTGAATGATGTTATCTTTCTAGAGACACTTCACCCTATTCTTTCTAATGGGTGGCTTAGGAGAACAAGGAACAGATCACCTTAACAGAATCAAGGAGTGGCTCAAAGTTAGTTTGTAGTTTTTGTTAAGCTCAGTTTATCAATAGTTCACCCCCATTCCTAGAGTGTACTTCTTCAGAGGTCTCACTGAGAGTCTAGGGTATTGCCTAGGGCCTCTCTCCTCAATGGTAAATTCTGTAATTCTAATTTTTCTCCCCTTAGCATTGAGAGACTGTAGAAAACTTTAATCTTCTTTTCTAATTAACTTCTTAGACTTTTGCCCTGTACAGTTTAAGAATTCAAAAAAAAAACAACAAAAAATGCCTTGAGTGGAAAACCTCTGAGTTTCAGGGTGCCTTCTCAAGATGACTGGATCCCTCAAGTCCTGTCAGCCCCAAATTTCAACTTTTGTCTCTAAAGTCTTATGAGATTCCCAAATGCTCTACTGGCTCCTCTGACTCTTCAATGTGGCCCTCTGCCCAGAATATTGGTTTCTTGTTTTACAACAAAAATTGAAAAATTCCTACTAGAAGAAAAACATCTCACAGATGTAGATTCACTACTCTGTATTCTCTTCTCTCTAAAATCTAGTTTCTAAGGTCCAGTTTGCCTGGGCAGTTCCCTGATGCTTGCCAACAGAATTTTTTAGTATTGATCTGACACAAGCTACTCCATCTTAGCTGGAAGCAAATGTCTCACTCATATTCTTTGTATTTTAAGTCCTGAATCAAATTTCTCTCTGTACTTTGCCATGATTAGTCTACTGCAAATAACACGCACACACATTTATATTTCAGATTTGCATACTATTATAACAACTGTCAGTATGTGATTAATGAATAAGAAAATGTGATTATACATCAATAAAAGCCTGAATTTTAAAAAAAGTTCACTTCCTTGAAATGTAAGATATCAAACAGTATGTGTACAGTATCTTTTAGATCTCTGTGTACTCAAGAGAAATATGTAAAAACACCAACCATGATGGTGAATTCTGCTGTTTGTTTAAATTTGTTCATCTTTAATTGAAGCTTACTGCATTAAGGATAATTCCTACGAACGCTTAGAAGTGTTTAAGGAAGTACGAAACCTTGAAAGCAGTGTTTTTCAAATTGTGGCTTATGAAATTAATTTAGTAGCTCACATATAGTAACGGTAAAATGATCTATGAAAATCAATTCAGTTTTGTAACATGTATCACCAAACGTGTGAACTGTATCACGGCATAAAATATATTTCTTACTGTGATTTGTGGTCAAGAAGTTTAAAAACTGGCCGGCCGTGGTAGCTCAAGCCTGTAATCCTAGCACTTTGGGAGGCCAAGGTGGGCAGATCATGAGGTCAAGAGATTGAGACCAACCTGGCCAACATGGTGAAACCGCATCTCTACTAAAATACAAAAAAATTAGTTGGGCTTGGTGGTGTGCACCTGTAGTCCCAGCTACCTCGGAGGCTGAGGCAGGAGATTTGCTTGAACCCAGGAGGCAGAGGTTGCAGTGAGCTGAGATCGCGCCACTGCACAGCCTAGTGCCTGGCGACAGAATGAGATTCTGCCTCAAAAAAAAAAAAAAAAAAAAAGTTTAAAAACCACTTATCTGCAAAACTATCAGAGAGGACTTAATTTCTTTCCATAAGACACAAAAGACCAATAGGTCTATTACTGATAGGTGTTAATTTCTTACCTTTTTAGAGCACTTGGTTGTGGTTTTCAGACAGCACTTCTTATGGCAAGCATACTTGCATACTGAAAAACAGGTGAAGAATGCAGCATTTTTAGAAGTTTGCACATCAATGATAAGAACTTGTCAGTTTATTTAGACCTACTTTTTTCCTTTAAATCTCAGACTGCTGTAATATGACATCCATACTTTATATAATGGTATAATTAAAAAGAACTTAAAACCCATTCTATTGGGTATAATGAAGTTGAAAACATGCTCTAAATTTCTAACCATAGTCAATAAAAAAGCTTTTTGGTCTTTCAAAACTGTTCATCCTGCCCCTATGCCACACAGTACCGCTTCCCACCAAATTTCAGCAGGATACTTATCTTTGTGGTTTGACTGACAAATTAGTGTTCATGTTCCATCACATAATATGCTCTACAACATACTAAAATCTCAGAAATGCCTATTAAAAATCATGCCTATAGATAAGGAAGGCATTACTGTCAAAGATCCTTCCTGAAATGAAAGCAAATTGGGTAGCAAAATCAGATAGAAGAAAGGTCTTATTTATCATCTCTAAAGGTTCAGAACAGAGCTCTGAAAAACCAGAACATGAAGAATATCAGTTGTGATAGGGAAAATGGGATAAAGAAAAGGTTCAGAGCTAAAATAATTTGCTGGAGTAGTAATAACCCAGGGTGGCTGGGCAGTTAGTGAAGAGGAAGAGGCAAATTAAGAGGAGGATACTGAGAACACAGTATCCTCATTTCCTTTTGTTATACCAGCTCTGGCTTCTGCATACCAATACCTGCATATCCTTTCTTGAGCTTATAAAATGTAACTTGTGGGCTTTTCAAGGCCAAGATCAAGTAAGGGAGGCCATGTCACTGTACTGGTGAAATCATTAGGGTAATAACAAAGAAAGTTAGTTAATTCTATTAAAAAAATCAAATCAGGCTGGGCCAGGCGCAGTGGCTTATGCCTGTAATCCCAGCACTTTGGGAGGCTGAGGTAGGTGGGATCACTTGAGGTTAGGAGTTCAAGACCAGCCTAACCAACATGGTAAAACCCTACCTCTACTAAAAACACAAAAACTAGCGAGACTATGGTGGCAGGCCCCTGTAATCCCAGTACTCAGGAGGCTGAGGCATGAGAATTGCTTGAACCCAGCAGGCAGAGGCTGCAGTGAGCCGAGACCACATCACTGCACTCCAGCTTGGGTAACAGAGTGAGACTCTGTCTCAAAAAATAAAAATAAAAAAATTCAAAAGATCAAATCAAACCAGCCCACCATAGTCATAAAAAAGCAAATTATTTAAATTTTAACTTTAAGTTACAGAAGAAACTAAACCTACAGGAATCATACTTACACTAAACAGTCAAATACATTTCAAACTACTTCCTATTTTCAGACTCATTATAATTTTTTAGACTACAGATAATAAAGGAAAAGGAAAACTGCTGCTGAACCATGGAGTAAATGAATATATACGAAGAGTGGCAGTCATACTGGATCCAATCCTTTCTTAGTATTTGCTTCATTCAATTTTAGCCCACTAACAGAAGCAAAGCTTCAGAAAACTAATAATAGCACCAGAGTAGACGTATAAAATAAGATAAGGGGTGGCTAAAGGTCCACTGTGAGCCAGACCAAGTTGATTTACAAAGAATCTCTACTCACATTATAGGATTTATGTTATGTCACTCTGTTAAAATGATTACAGTAGAAAAAGTACCTTTTGGGCTATAATCTAAGAATTCATTCATTTATCTATCCATCCATCCATCCATCCATCTATAGGTCTATTTACCCAACAAATATTTATTAAAACGTACTCTGTGCCATAACTGTTTTAGGCACTGACGGCATTTAAAAAAAAAAAAAAAAAAAAGACAGGACAGGGACAGTGGCTCACACCTGTAATCCCAGCACTTTGGGAGGCCAAGGTGGACGGATCACTAGGTCAGGAGTTGGAGACCATTCTGGCTGACAAGAGAAATCCCTTCTCTACCAAAAATACAAAAAATCAGCTGGGCGTGGTGGTGCCCGCCTGTAGTCCCAGCTACTTGGGAGACTGAGGTGGGAGAATCACTTGAACCTGGGAGGCAGAGGTTGCAGTGAGTTGAGATAGGACCATTGCACTTCAGCCTGGGCGACAAGACGGAAATTACATCTCAAAAAAAAAAAAGAAAGAAAGATAAACTTCCTGATTATAGAGCATATATTTTAGAGGCACAGACTGAAAACAATAAAACAAATACTTAATTTTGGGTGGTAATAAGTTGTTTAAAGACTATTAAGTCTCAGTAAAAGAATAAAGAATTTGGGGTGGGGGGTACTGGATGCAGTAGCTCATGCTTGTAATCCCAGCACTTTGGGAGGCCAAGGTGGGCAGATCACCTGAGGTCAGGAGTTCAAGACCAGCCTGGCCAACATGGCAAAACCCTGTCTCTATTAAAAATACAAAAATTAGCCGGGCGTGGTGGCGAGAGCCTGTAATCCCAGCTACTCCGCTGGCTGAGGTGAGAGAATCACTTGAACTCGGGAAGCGGAGGCTGAAGTGAGCTGATTATCATGCCACTGCACTCCAGCCTAGGCAACAGAGCAAGACTCCATCCCAAAAAAACAAACACACACACAGATAAAGAGAACAGAGAATTTGGGGACAAGGTGGCATTTAAACTGGAGGTAGAAAAGAGCTCTCTGAGAAGGTAAGATGTGAGTATGTGAGTGTAGGCATGAAGTAAATGAAATGTGAGGTCACACTAAAATCTGGGAGAAGACCATTTTAGATAGAGTGAATTACATGTATGAGGCTCTCAGTGACCAAATAACATCAAAGTATCTGGTTGAGATACAAACAATAGGTGAAGAGAGTATAGCAAGAGATGAGGCTAAAAATTTAGGTCATGTAAATAACTCCTTTATGTTAAAGAAGATAGAAGAAAACTCAAGGAAATAGAAATGTTATAGTTAAAAATATTCCTCAAAGATCTCTCATACTTACATTTGCAAACAGAGGCTCGGTCCATTATCCATATCAAAGAAGAACAGTATTCACAGTATGTAGGGATGCTATATTGGGTGGCCTTAAAGATGTGACCATTGTGTTCTTCAACCTGAATGAAAAAATTCAGCTATTTATATTAAAGCCAACACAGTAAATGCTGCCCTAACATGGTGAGCCACTGGGGAATCCTTCAATCCCTTGCTAAGTCTTCATTAGGCACTAATTACAGGGGGACGATTACAATCTGTTGAGAAATAACGTAAAAATAGAATATATTTTTCCTGCTTTCCAAAAGCTAACACTCTAGATAAACATGACCAAATTATATGAAAAACAGAAAGCAATGCAACAGACATATAATTGCTGTCTTATATGACTCTAACATTACATTAAAAGCAGTAGTCAAAGTATGTTTTCTTTTTTTTTTTTCCTGAGACATAGTCTTACTCTGTTACCTAGGCTGGAGTGCAGTGGTGCGGTATCATCTCACTGCAGCCTCCGCCTCCCAGGTTCAGCTGATTCTCCTGCTTTTGCCTCCCAAATAGTGGGGATTACAGGCTCCTGCCACTGTGCCGGAATAATTTTTGTATATATTTTTTTAAATTAGAGATGGGGTTTCACCATGTTGGCTGGGCTGATCTTGAACTCCTGATCTCAAGTTATCAGCCTGCCTCCAACTCCCAAAGTGCTGGGATTATAGGCATGAACCACTGTACCTGGTTAAAACATGTAATTTTTTGTAATCTCAGGCAACTTTTACAGTTGAAAATTACTGATGACCTCAGATAACTTTTGTTTACATGAATTATACCTATTGATATTACTATGCTAGCAATTAAAACTAAAAAAAAGTAAAGTATATATTCATTAATTTATTTAAAATTGACAATAAACGTATTATACATGAACATAACATTTTAATTAAAATTTATATCTTTAAAGCAAAAAAAAAAATTAGTAGCAATGGGGTATTGTTTTCCATTTTTGTAAATTTCTTTAATGTCTGGATTAATAAAAGACACCTGGATTCTCACATCTACTTCTGCACTCAATCTGTTCTAATATGTAGTTTAGTTTGAAATATATAAAGAAAATCTAGCTTAATATAGATATAAAAGTGGAAAATGAAGGAATATAGACTTACTAATAGATCTTTTTCTCCTCAAATTACGACAATCAAATAGTTGGAATGACTCATGACTATTCAGATCAGCTAATGAAACAGTATAAAAAAAATCTAAGCATAATGGGAAATTTAGACTGTAAAAAGGGTGACATCTCAAAGTTAATGAGTAAAAATGGACTTTAAATGATGTTGGTAACCACTGATAAGAGGCAAAATTAGATTTATATCTCTCACTGCACACCAGGACAAATCCATAAAGATTGGGATTTTAAAAAATGTGACCATTAAATTATTAGAAGAAAACACTGAGAATTCCTGTATAACCCTGAAGTGGGGAAAGTCTTAACTATGACTCAAAATTCAGAAGCTATGAAAAAATATATATTTGTAAGTTTAATTTCGTAAGTCTTATACATGACAAAAACCATAATAAGCCAAGTGAAAAGACAATGGACAAACAGGAAAAACATATTTTCAACTTTTATCACAGACAAAGGGTAATCTCTCTAATGTACAGAGTTGCTACTATGAGAAGGAAGAGATCAAAGCCAAAAGCAATACGGGTAATGAACAAAAACATATAGACTGCAGTTTAAAAAAAAAAAAAAGGCAAAAAAAAGCAAATGGTACTTAAGCACAAGAAAATACACTCAATCTCACTGAAAGTATGAGAAAAGCAAATTCAAACTGTGTAGAGATACAAACTACAAAATGAGACTACCTCTATTACAGGGAAATAAAGCAATATTTATTAAAATAACAAATGCATTCACCCTATGACCCAATAATTTCAATTCTAGGAATCCATCACACACACATATACATACAGTTCATTGTGCCACTGTAATTGTAGAAGACTAGAAGTGACCTAACAGTCCAGTAAGGAATGTTAGCCAGTTGTGAAATAGATTTCTGTGTATAGCTACTGTATTAGTTTTCTATTGCTCCTGCCACAAATTACCATAAATTTACAACAGTTATCATTTATTATCTCACAGTTCACTAAGCTAGAAGTCTGACACTTCTCAGAGTCATAGTCTTGTAGTCTCACCAGGTGAAAATCAGATATTGATAGGGGTGTGTGTCCTTCTGGATGCTCTGTGGAACAATCTGCTTTCAATCTCATTCAGGTTGTTGGTAAAATTCAGTTCCATGTGGTTGCTGGACTGAGGTCCTATTTCCTTGCTGACTATTAGCTGCCAATTAATTCTCAGGCTCTAGAGACTACTCATACTCCCTTGCTCAAAACCCTCCTTTCTCCATCTTCAGAAACAGCAAAACAGGACTGAGTCCTTCTCAGGCTTCATATTTCTATGACTACTTCTACCTATGTCTCCTGCATCATCTTCTACCTCATCTCTCTGAGTGACTCTTCTGCCTTCCTCTTATACTGGGCTCATCTGCATAATCCAAAATAAACTGTTATGTTAAAGTGAGTTGATTAGCAATCTTACACAGCAGTACCCAGATTATGTGTGAATGAATAACCAGGTGAGAAGAACTTTGGAGGGAATATCTTTAGAATTCTGCCAAAAATGCATAACCTAAATCAAATCATATAGAAATGCAAGACAAATTCAAATGGAAAAACATGCTATAAAATAACTGACTTATGTTCTTCCACAATGCTAATGTCATGAAAACTAAAAAGGCTAAGGAACTGTTCTTGATTAAAAGAGATTTAAAAGGCATAACAATTAAGTGTAACAAATTTCTTGTTATAAAGGAATGATACTGGGACAAATGGTGAAATCTAAATACAACTGGGTTAAGGCATACAGGTTTCTTTGTAATTCTCTTGCAACTTTTCTGTAATGTTGCAATTATGTCAAACAAAAAGAAGGGGAGAGGAGGGAAAGGAAGGACGGGAAATAACAAAATGAAACAAAAAGAACTGACCCAGGACAGTGAGAGGATTACTGCTGCTACAACAAGATGGTAGAGAGTAGTGAAAAATAAGGCTGGGCAGTAGTATAGGAGGGACCATGAAGTCCTTCCAAATCACTCAGCATTTAATCATTAAATTAAACATTTATAGACACTATGTGTCAGGAACTGGCACGAGCACTTGGTTCTGGAAAAGAACGCTAACTGCCTAGTAAACCAATTCTTTCTTCTTTAAATACAGATTTCCCAAGGTCTATCTGGGATGTGATAATCTATCTAAACTTTACTTCCCAGCTTCTTTTGCATCTATAAATGACCACATAAGTAGCTCTGAATAATGAAATGTGAACATGAGTGACACTTCCAAGTCATGCCTAATGTTATGGGCTCTCTTGTACTTTTTTCTGTCCTGCTGGCTAAGATGGGAATCAAGAAATTGAGATCTGAAGCAGTGATTTTGAAAGTATATATAACATGCTTCCGGTAATGGAGGAAAAAGAAATAAAGAAAAAAAATAAAGTATATATTAGAGATAGTGGGTGGTAAAAATTCCAAAGCACAGTGGAAGCACAAAGAGAGGAGTAACTAAATGGTCCTATATAAAAAAAGGTGTCACAGAGGAGGGTATGCTTGAGATGAATATATAGAACTGAGCAAAGACATTAAAAAAAAAAAAAAAAGAGTATGTTTAGGAAATAGTAAGTATTTCTAGTTAAGCTGAAAAATATGCAACAATAGCCTTTAAGACATTTTAGAGTCAAGTGTATATAGGGGTATATATGTATTTGATAAAATAAAAAGTAATTTAAGAGACTTGGCACTGGCATAAGAATAAGCACATCAATGAATAAAAAGAGAAACTAAAAACTGAAATCCGAATACATTAAGATATGAGGATACAGTTGCCTCTCAGTAGCTGTGAGGGATTAGTTTCAGCTACTCCCTGCAGACACCAAACTCCAGATGCTCAAATACCTTATATAAAACAGCATAGTATTTGCATATTATTTAGGCATTTCTGCATATCCTTCCATATACTATACTTTATATCTAGATTACTTATAATACTCAATACAATGCCTATACATCACTTCATTTGCGTGGATTCACTCAATGCACAGCAAATTCAAGTTTGTTTTTTGGAACTTTGTGGAATTTCTTTTTCTGAATATTTTGAATTCATAGTTGGTTGAACCCATGGATGTGCTGGGCCAACTGTACTATAAAAGTGGTATTCACCATTTGACTCAGCAATCCCATTACTGGGTATATGCCCAAAGGATTATAAATCGTTCTATTATAAAGACACATGCATACGTATGTTCACTGCGGCACTGTTTACAATAGCAAAGACCTGGAACCAACCCAAATGTCCATCAATGATAGAATGGATAAAGAAAATGTGGCACATATACACCATGGAATACTATGCAGCCATAAAAAAGGATGAGTTCACGTCCTTTGCAGGGACATGGATGAACCTGGAAACCATCATTCTCAGCAAACTGACACAAGAACAGAAAACTAAACACTGCATGTTCTCACTCATAAGTGGATGTTAAACAATGAGAACACATGGACACAAGGAGGGGAACATCACACACCAGGGCCTGTTGGACCTGTTGGGCTGCTATCCCACCTACATTAGGGGAGGGACAGCAGGGGGTGGGGAAATTGGGGAGAGATAACATTAGGAGAAATACCTAGTGTAGGTGACAGGGGGATGGATGCAGCAAACCACCATGGCATGTGTATACCTATGTAACAATCCTGCACGATCTGCACATGTACCCAGAACTTAAAGTATAATAAAACAAAATGGTATTTTAAACCAGTGAAAAAGAAATATTATCATTCAACAGTGGGCAGGCAACTGATATACTATTAAAGAAAAAGAGTGTGATCCCTAGCACACTCTTGATGCCTTGGTCCCTAACTTGATCTTGAGACTAAAATAAGTTCAAGAATAATAAGTATTTTTGTAAGAAATGAAAGAAATAATAAACGTACTAGGCCAGGTGTGGTGGCTCATGCCTCTAATCCCAGCACTTTGGGAGTCTGGAGCAGGGGAATCACTTGAGTCCAGGAGTCTGAGACCAGACTAGGCAACACGGTGAGACCCTCATCTCTACAAAAACTGAAAAAACATTTAGTTGGCATGATGGGTACCGGTGTGGTCCCAGCCACTCAGAAGGCTAAAATGGGAGGACTGCTTGGCCCAAGATGTTGAGGCTGCAGTTAACTGTCATCATGCCACTGCACTTAATGCTGGGTAACAGAGTGAGACCTAGTCGAAAGAAAGAAAGGAAGGAAAGGAAGAAAAGAAAGGAAAGAAAGGAGAGAGAGAAGAAAGGGAGAAAGGGAGGGAGAGAGGGAGAGAGAGAGAGAGAGAGAATGAAAGAAGGAAGACATGGAAAAAAGTTTTAAAAAGTAATAATTACGTAAATAATTTATCTAAGACAGACAAAAACCCTAGCAGTATAAAGAAAAAGAATCTAGAGGAATTAAAATTTGTGTTAATAAATCTACTATAAACAATGTAACAACATAATTCCACTCAGAATATCCTGAAAACATCCATCCTAGTTTCATAATGTGGCCTTGCTCTATGGTATCTCAAATATTCCCAGACAATAACATCTTATCTCACAGTTATAAATTACAAATTACACAAACATTATTTTCCTCTACTAAACTCTAATATTAAAGTTGTTTTCATTTAAAATTTTCATTAAAATTTTAAAAATTACTTTATTCCATAGGTAGAAGACAGGTCTTGAAATGTTCCCAACACACAAAAATGATACATACTCAAGGTGATAAATTCCCCAAATATCCTGACTTGATCATTACATATTCTCTGCATGTAACAAATGCTCACTTGTACCCCTAAAATATGTACAATATATGTCAATTTAAAAATTACTTTATTCTGAATGGATATAATATAAACCCCTGATCAAAAGGTACACAAAGCAAAATAAGTCTTTTTCCTATCTCTGTACCCTAGCTGTCTCTAGCTCCCCTTTACAGAAATAATCACTATCAGTATACACTCAGATATTTTATATGTGTGTATATGTCTGTGTATGAATACAGTTATCAAAACATTTTTAAAATTTTAAAAAATATATACAAATAGCTTTCTATACAGTGTTTAGCCCTTGTACTTTTTTTTCCTTTTTTTGAGACAGTCTCTTTTTTTTTTCACTTGGGAAAAGTAACTTTAATTTTCTTATCTGAACTGTTACATACAAAGATGATCACTTTCAGAGTAAAATTAATGGCCAGAATAATTTTACAAAACTTTCCAAGAAACAACAGTTAAATTTATAGAATATGCCTAAAATATAAGAATATTCAAGTCAAGAAATATTAAGCTAGTGCCGTGAACACCAGACTATGGAATGGGGGCAACTGCAGGGCAGAAGCTGCTTTTTAAGATCTTTCTCACCTTAGTCTTGCTCCGTCGCCCAGGCCGGAGTGTAGAGACACGATCTTGGCTCACTGCAACCTCCACCTCCTGGTTCAAGCCGCCTCAGCCTCCCAAATAGTTTAGATTACATGCACCCTCCACCAAACCCAGCATTTTTTTTTTTTTTTTTTTTGGTATTTTTATTAGAGATGGGGTTTCACAATGTTGGCCAGGCTGGTCTCGAATTCCTGGACATCGGGCGATCTGCCCACCTCAGCTTCCCAAAGTGGTGGGATTACAAGTGTGAGCTACTGTGCCTGGCCAGCGCTTGTACTTTTTACTTAACAAAACATATTGGTGAATGTCCTTTTTTCCTTTAATGCTAAGCAACATCTTATTATATAGATATATCTAATTTATTTAATCATTTCCCTATCTATTTACATTGTTTTCAGTGTTTTGCTATTACAACTCTTTTTCAATAAAGAATCTCATACATGTCAGCATGTCAGTCTGAAAAAGTGTGATTGATACGCCTACTGAACAAATTCTTAGATATCATATTGCTGGGTCGGTTTTTTTTTTCTTTAACATTTTTAAGGTTCTTAATATGTCATTGCTAACGTACGTTCTCCAAGGTTATGCAAATTACACCTCTATTTGTAGTGTTGAAAAATCTGTCTATGTTTCCAAACTCTTGGTTATTAATTTATTTTGAGCTTTGTTCATTGATGGAAAAAGTAGAAAATCACTGTTACTTCATTTTAATTTGACTGCTAACAAGATAAACATTTATTTGTATATTTCTAGACATTTCTTTCTATGAATTGCACTTGTTACAGTCCCTGAATTATAATAAAATAAGTGTTGAATAAATTTATTCAACAACTATTCTTTCTGTTCTTTCCCTTGTTGACATGAATAACTACTCTTTTAAGGCTTAAAGTGTATAAAGTGCCTAAACATACCTGTTGGTATTAGGTTCTCTGCCTTCCTTACCTTTTCCTTTGTATATAATCCTATTTAATTTCACAAAAATGTCAGTGGTGGGTGGCATTATTCCTGCTTTACAGATGAGGACATTGAGACTCAGAGCTTAAGTTGTCCAATGTTTCTCGATGAGAAAATCCTCTGGGAGAATCAGAGCTAACCAGGCTAAGGAGTCAGGTATACTACTTTCAAGATTCTGTACTTGTGAAAAGTCAGATACTTTGCAATAGGCGGATAATCTATAAATAGTCAGATCACACTTCTAACACAAACAGTGGGAAAGCTACAAGTAAGGATCTAAAAGATTTCAGAATTTTGTTTACAAGCAATGGGGGATGATTTATAATCCTGAATGTTAGTAAGGTAGACGATAAATTCTACAATTAGAATTTGCCATTGGCAAGGCTGAATCCAGGTTTTGTGGGCCCTAAAGTTTAAAGTTTCAAGGGGAAAGTAAAGAAGATAGAGGAGGGGAACTGGGAAGTTGCAGCAGCAAATGTAGCTGAAACAGAAGGAACTGGGGGAGAGTAGGAGGAAATGAAGCTTAGAGAGGCAGTCACGCTAAAGATCATGTCAAGCCTTGTAGCCTTGGGTTTCATTCTGAGAAACACTGGAAATCACTAAACAGCTCTGAGTAGAGAAAGGATATGATCTGATTTTTATTTTTTAAAAAAGTACCTATGGCTATGATGTAGAGAATTACTGGGGGAGAAGAGTGTAAGAAAGTAGACCAGTGTGAGACTGTTCATAGTTCACTGGACTGTTGTGATAGCAGTGGAGGTGATGTGAAATGGTAAGGTATTCAAAATATTTTGAAAGTAGAGTCTTGATCAAACTCCTACCTTCTGTTCCAAACACCTCCATATAAACACACAACACTTGAGCCAATGAAAGCAATTGGCTCAACATACCAGGTTCTTCATTCACACACATTTGTACGTACTCTTTTTCCCACTGGCCAGATAGATATTGCCTGTCTAAACCACTACTCACTTGTCAAGAATTAGCAAAAGTATTTTTTCTTCTGTAAAGCATTCCTTCTTTCCCCTTTCTGTATCCAACAGCACTTTGTACTATTCCTACTATAATATTTATCATACCTGACAGTAATAATTTAAAAAACTTCTACTGCCTTCACTTGTTGATTTTGTATACCTCAAGGGCTTAATTCATCCTTGTAATTGCAGACATTATCATAAACCACACAATATATATGTGATATATATAGTATATATGTTACCTACTGTATTATATCTGGTATATACTGTATATATGATGTATATATGACAACATCATATAATGGATATATAGCATATAGATCTAATTTATTTAATGATTTCCCTATATATTTAGGTTGTTTTCAGTCTTTTGCTTTTACAAAGCCCTCTTCAGTAAAAAACTTCGTACATCTGTCAGTGTGAAAAAGTGTGACTGTATATATCGTGTGCTTGTATATAAACATGAACGTAAAATTCGTTCAGATGCCTTCAGAAATGTCTTTTGAATTGAAAGTATTTATAAATGTAAAATCCTGAATAACCCCTGTTTTCTTTAGAAGGAAGAGAAAACTCCTGAAGAGCTCCTTCCCTACCCCCAGTTCTGAAAAGAAATCATACTTTACCTTTCATGAGTAAACAATTTTAGTTTTCTGCCATTTTAGGAAGCTATCATTGATAACAAGTCTAGTCACATCTGATCATTCTCAATTTTTGCAAAGGTATAAATATGATTATCACCCAGATACCTAATGAACTTATTTCATAAATATATCCACATAAGTAATGTATGATATACCTAAGACCACTGATCTGAAAACATACTTTTTAAATTTAAAAAACAGATTATAACTTACCAAATCAGTTTCCTTTTTCCTTCTTTTCTTTCTTTCTGTTTTTGGCACCTGACAGGGACAGGAAAAATACAGAAATTGTGATGACAAAGACTAATATACTTTCTTACTTCATTGCAAATGTTAAGATACTTGCTCAACAGGTAACAGAATAGGCATCTCTTTATTCTCCAAGAGGAACTGTGTAGTGCTAATAAGCAAATGTGAGAAAAAAGTTTTAATGTCTGGTAAAACATAATTGCCAATAACAGCAACAGAATGGAAGAATACATTAGAGATTATTCTTTCTTAAACCTCAGTTCTGCCCAGAAGCCACCACCATATTAATTTAAATCATTATTTTAATCATTAAGTGATTGTTTTAAAGATTTTACTTCCCATATTTTAGCTCTAGAAAACTACCGTGGAGCTAAATATAAATTATATATAAAAAGGTAACATTTGGAACATGGAAAAGCTCTTTTACATACGACATTTCCTGATAACCATAGTACAGAACAATCTAAACCCAACCTTTTAAACTTATAAACAAAGGCAGTACAAGCCTACTAAGAATCTTCTTCAGCATAAAATAAAGACCTTAACCTAGATCTATAACTGAAGAACTTTCCAGAACTTGTTTATATCTGACAACTTCAAAAATAGGACTGAAGAGGGTTTGCAAATCTAAATACACATAAGGTAGAGTAACTAAATGGAACATAATCATACAAAATATTGATGGTATTCGTGAAGTGAATAGGTACCTAATTATTTCATCTGGGGTACTGAAAAAAAAAACACATTGATAAATTTGTCTAAGCCTGATGTCTCTTCTGTAATATGGATTTTATAAAAGTTATTTAATAAGGCTGAAGCAAGAATTAAATAAAACATCGAACATCAAGTACAATTCTCAGGCCATAATAGGCACTCAATATAAAAAGATTATTATTATTATTATTATTATTATTATACAGATTTCCCAAAACACGTATTTCCTAAAACCTAATTCAAGAATATAATTTGTAGGTTCTTATAATGAGGCCACTGGACAATACAACGAACCACATCGTTGACTATAATTTTTCAAAAGAAAATTCAAGTACTGATTTCCTTTGTTTTTTTTGAGACAGTCTTGCTTTGTCACCCGGGTGGAATGCAGTGGCATGATCTTGGCTAACTACAAACTCTGCTTCTTGGGTTCGAGTGATTCTCCTGCTTCAGCCTCCTGAGTAGCTGGAATTACAGTTGCCCACCACAATGACTGGCTAATTTTTGTATATTTAGTGGAGATACGGTTTTGCCATGTTGGCCAGGCTGGTCTCGAACTCCTGATCTCAAGTTACCTGCCCACTCTCCCAGTGTTGGGATTACAGGCATGAGGCCAGCGCCCCCTGTCCCTGATCTCTGCTAAGCATATAATCTGGAGGGCAGAACTCAGTGAAAAATTTATTGATTACAGAAAATATGGTTTAGAAAACATGGTCTGATATATTACAAGATAGAATGACATTTGGAGGATCTAAAGTAGCACTGAGTTGACATGTTCTCTGTAATGTTTTTCTCAAATACAAGATGTCCTGAACACTCTTAAAAGAATTCATAATTAAATCCTTTTAGTAATTAAAATATATCACATTTACCTTTGTAGCTATGCAATCTGAAGTCTTGAATTCATTCATATATTCATCTAAAAACACTTTAAAAGTGTTGACCCAAACTCTCACTGGAGATTCACCCAGTGAATCACGCTGCTCAAGCCTCATTGTCTTTTCCAGAATCTGTTCAAATAGTGCATAAAGGTCTTTATACCGTATGCTTTTCCCATCATCCATCTGTAAGCAATAAGAGAAAAAATGTATGGTTTTATAAAGAAACTCTTTAAATACAGAGTTTTGTATACACTTGTAATGGGTAGTATTTAGAATAAAGATTAGGATCCTTATATAATTTCTTTTTTTTTTTTTTTTTTTGAGGAGGAATTTCACTCTTGTTGCCCAGGCTGGAGTGCAATGGCGCAATCTCAGCTCACCGCAACCTCCGCCTCCTGGGTTCAGGCAATTCTCCTGCCTCAGCCTCCTGAGTAGCTGGGATTACAGGCACACGCCACCATGCCCAGCTAATTTTTGTATTTTTAGTAGAGACGGGGTTTCACCATGTTGACCAGGATGGTCTCGATCTCTTGACCTCGTGATCCACCCGCCTCGGCCTCCCAAAGTGCTGGGATTACAGGCTTGAGCCACCGCGCCCGGCCTTGTTACAATTTCTAATGAGCATGCCCATAAGATAATGCGGTATTTGTAAACTCCCATTCTGGTATGGGATGAATGCAGAATTAAACATGATAAATTTTAGTAAATAATCTAACTAATAATTTGAGGAAGTCTTGTGAATTTCTCCTCTAAGTGTGGCTTTTTAATTTTATGTAGCTATAAAAGTTATTTGCATCCCTCTTAATTACTTACCTTCGGAGAAATGAACCTTGTTTAGATGATTCTACTCTAAAATTGAAAGAATGAATATTTGAATCTTAAGTAACCAATTTATTTTTCCAAAGAAGAGTGACATGCCCAGAGTAAAATCATATTATTTGCAAGTAAATGAAATAGAATTTCTTTTATTTAAATGAGATCTGGAATTTTTTTAAGAAAGAAAAATATAAGCTTTTTTTTTTTTCCTTCTTTCTTTTTTTGAGAAGGAGCCTGGCTCTTCACCCAGGGTGAAGTGCAATGGCGTGATCTTGGCTCACTGCAACACCTCCGCCTCCAGGTTCAAGGGATTCTCCTGCCTCAGCCTGCTAAGTAGCTGGGATTACAGAAGTGCACCACCATCCTCGGCTAATTTTTGTATATATATATATTTTTTTAGTAGAGATGGGGTTTCACCATGTTGGTCAGGCTGGCCTCGAACTCCTGCTCTCATGATCCACCACCTTGGCCTCCCAAAGTGCTGGGATTATAGGCGTGAGCCACTGCGACCTGCCAACATAAGCTTTTAAATGATCAAAAAATATTACATACAAGGCCAGGTGCGGTAGTTCACCCCAGCGCTTTGGGAGGTCAAGGCAGGTGGATCACTTGAGGTTAGGAGTTCAAGACCATTGTGGCCAACAAGGTGAAACCCCGTCTCTACTAAAAATACAATAATTAGCCAGCTGTGGTGGTGCATGCCTGTAGTCCCAGCTACTTGGAAGGCTGAGGCAGGAGAATTGCTTGAACCCAGGAGGGCAGCTGAGACGACACCACTGCATTCCAGCCTGGGCAACAGAGCGAGACTCCATCTCTTAAAACAACAACAACACACATTTAGAATTTATTCCTTTTTCACCTCTTCAGATTCAGAGGTTGAACTTTTTCAATCCAAGGTTAGAAAACCACTATTAAGCTCTACTTCATAATGTTGACTCTTCCTATGTGATCCAAAGTGCACTAAAGCATTCAATATCGCTGAGCCCATAAACTAGGGAATACAGGTATGGAGCAGAGAAAGAGATAAGAGTGTTAAGTAACTGAGAAGAATTAAAAAAAGACGGACAACCATGCCCCTCAACAAATCTAGTAATTTGTCAAGAACTGATTACTTCTTTATTACAGTGTTCCAGCTCTCTCAGACTGTATGGTCCCTATTTTTACACAGCCAAAAAAAACTTACCCTGAGAGATATATAAAAGTAGAGTATAAATTAAAAATTTTTTCTGATATTTCTCTTCACAGTGAATTAAACAATATGTTCAACAATGAAAAGCCAATAAAGCATGAATTCTTTTACTGACTATAATTCAAAAACACTAATGCTTCTATAGACCAAAACATTAATTGCACATACAAAAAATAAATTTCCTAAAACATGACCAGTATCACATTGAAGTACGGTATAAGGTAAATCTCAAAGTGATATAAACTCATATGTAGAAATCAGTGACCTGGCCGGGCGCAGTGGCTCACACCTGTAATCCCAGCACTTTGGGAGGCCGAGGCAGGCAGACCACGAGGTCAAGAGATCGAAACCATCCTGGCCAACATGGTGAAGCCCCGTCTCTACTAAAAATACAAAAATTAGCTGGGTGTGGTGGCCCATTCCTGTAGTCCTGGCTACTCGGGAGGCTGAGGCAGGAGAATTGCTTGAACCTGGAAGGTGGAGATTGCAGCGAGCCATGATTGCACACTCCAGCTTGCTGCCCGGTGACAGAACAAGACTCTGTCTCCAAAAAAAAAGAAAGAAAGAAAGAAAGAAATCAGTGACCATAAACTAACTGCCCTAATTATACTGAAAGAAAACATATAATGGAGTCCACACACAGGAAAAATAGACATTACAGCCTAGCAATAGAGCTGAAAGGATTATGAAGTCACAGGATAAAACAGAATCATACCCAGGATATCTGAAGTCAGTATCTTCAAAGATGAAAAAAACAGCTATAAGGTGGGACAAGGCTACTCGAGGAAATTCAAGGGAGCTTTTAATCTGACACCATTCAGTACATTTTTCCTTGTCTATCTCTAAAACAAAAACAAGGAACTGGAGAAATCTCTTTTTGAGATGGGTTTTGTATTATCTTCTATAGCACCGTCAAATTTTTCATATGTTGAACTACTAAATATCTCCTAACATAGTCCAACTCACCGCCAACGCAGATGAATAAAAGCTGAAGATATTCTGCCGAAATTCTTTCAGGGCTTTTTTAAATACAACATCCACTAGTGTATCCTTCTTGCTGTCTTCATTATCTAGGTCATTCACCTGGGAACCACAAAACTAGTTTTAATACATAATCAATGAATTGAAAAGAGGTAAATGCAACAGTAGGCATGTATTGTCTCTTCCACAATGACTGTCCTCAAAGTGCAAGCCACAGGCTATTATAGGACCCAGGTAAAAGTACGACCAGATAGTCAAACTATAATTACTGCTTGATAATTTCTGAGGTCCCTTCTAATACTGTATGATGCTATAGTTCTGTGACAAGAAAAACAACTCCTGTGTTCAACAGGCTGCACTTTCCCATATGAAATATGACAATTTTAGTAAAATTAAGTGACTACTAAAGCCTACAACCTTAAATCCTGTCTACCCAGTCTGACTAATGCATATTCTATTATTTGCACCCTTCTGGTAAATAACAGACTATCTAAAGCACCGAAACATATACAACCTTGATATCTAGAGGGTATATCCTGAAACACACAAGCATTCCATAGACAGAGAGGCTCATTGGCCTAACTTGGCAAATAAAGTGTACCTTTTTCAGAAGAAATTCATCCATGCTTTTTAAATCACTGACACTTGCTATGATCTGGACAGAGTCATTTTGCCAATGCATAGAATCCAAAGGCACGTTGCTAATCTTCACACTTCGCTTGCGCTTAGCCTTTGGAGAAGGTTCTTTGTTCTCTTTGAACTCCTTCCGGCAACTGCCAGGCAGTTCTGGGCTCAAAGGAGGTGTTGGGTGATACTGAGTTAATTCTATAATTCAAGGTAGAAGACCCAAAAAGACACATTTAGTAAATATGTTAACAATCTTCACATCTTTCTTTTTAATGTTCCTTTACTAAGTCACTGAAGAAAACATGCAAGTATCATGAAAAACAAACATTGATGTTTGAGGTCAGGCAGCTAAGCAGTAAATCCAGATAGCACATTTGTACAGAAAATGTATTTTAAAAGTACCACTTTTCAAAGGGAAATGATATCATATCTCCCAAGAAGCTAAGGTCTGGTATTAAAAACCTGGATAGAAATGCCTTGCAGGACATCAAGTTAGATCCCAAAGATCTCAGTCCCAAAGAAAAGAATACAAAACCACACTAGCATATTAAATGCTCACTGTTAACAAAGTAGTAACTTTGCTACACGGTTGAAACAACATGTATAGCTATATACAAGTCCAATAAACCATTAGAATTTGATACTGGGTATTTAGCATGTAGGGGGCTACTTTTTTCCTTTATTATCAGTTAGCTTAGATAGAATCACAATACTTTAGACCTTTCCTATGGTCTAAAGTCCTGGAATACTTCAGTGATAGCACTTGGTATCACTGGCAACCTGTTAGGGAGCCAAGAAACACAACTGGCTTACTTCTGCTTGGGTCTCGTTAGCATTTAGGATTTTCTTAAACATTCCCCAAATAATTATCAATTTATTTTCTCTATAATTTTTCACTACAAATGTTCACATCAGAGAAATCAGATTCCATGTAGCCCATTACAATTTAGAAGTAGACCAGATTTGCCAAAGCCCTATCTGAAGCTCGATAAAAATGTTGGCCTTCTCTCATTTCACATGTGCTTGTCTTCCCAACGTGTATGGTCTTCACCCTCTGTTCAATGGTATATCGTCATTCTATCTAAGCTAACTTTGATAATAAAGGAAAAAAGTAGCCCCCTACATGCTAAATACCACCTCAGGCAGGAATTGAGACAAACTCAATCTCAGTTATGACATGAGAGTAGAGTATAAAGATACAGGATACAACTAAATTCAAACATTTATCAACTCATTTTAATTCTACTATACAGCTTAGATATATTAAGTATCTAATTATTTCATTTAGCAAAGTCAGTATCTTTCTTATTAATAAAATAAATGTTTACCAAAGAAATTATCCATAATCACATATTAGCATCAAAAACAAAGGCTGTCTTAATAATTTTTGCCAAATATAAATAAAAAGCTATAATCCTAACATTTATACATGTGTCACTATGAAACAAACACACAACAAAGTCTGTGTATAATATGAATTTTCAGTTAGAGTTTATACTTCTTTCTTGAGAATTGGCAGCAAAGAATATAACTGTGGGAAATAAAAAATTTAGAATGATTACTGTCGACCAGACAAGATATAAGAAATTGATCACTTTAGTCACTCAACAGTAGGGAACCCCTGTTTCCCAAACCTATAGTATTCACTTAATTTATTATTGGTTTTATCCATATCCATTTGTCAACTGATAGAAGCAAATCAATAAAATACAAAAAAAAACAGGGGTCTAGCTACATCTCTACCATTCTTTCCTCTGGCATCCAGAGCTCAAGTCCATCCATCCCTCTGGGAAGCCTAATGATCTTTCCTCCTTCTCTATTTTATCCTAGATATGAGAAGATTTTGCTTTCTTAATGTAACTGGGTCTGTTCTATCCTTACTTAAGCTTTCTTCTGAGGACCTCTATTTTAGTCAATGCTGCTATTTCACTCACATTACCATATACCCCCACCTCTAATGTACATCCCTGTTGAAGACAGTTGGTATCCTTACACAGTAGCTAAAAACTCTCAGGCATGAGAAAAGGGCTTGAGAAGAAGGGGCAATCTTCTAGCATTACAATAACTTGGAGAGTAAGTAATTTTCCCATTTAGAGAGGTCAGTTTTCTAAATAGATGAACTAACTGTTGGGTACTTCTCAAATGTGTTACGGTGCATGCCCAGAAAGTTAAAATAAGAGCTACGGTACTGGGCATGGTGGCTCATGGCTATAATCCCAGCATTTTGGGAGGAGGCTGAGGTAGGAGGACAGATCGAGTCCAGAAGTTAGAGGTTACAGTGAGCTATGATCACACCTCTCCAGCCTAAGCGACACAGTGAGACCTTGTTTCTAAAACTGAAAAATAAGAGCTATATTATAAAGTGCCAGGTATCTGGTAGGTACTGAAATACAGCAAGTACTTAATATACAACACAGTGATTAAGACTGTGGACTCTGGAGCAGGACTGCCTGGATCCAACTCTTAGCTCTTCTAGTTACTATATGTACATAAATAAATGACTTTTTTCTTTCTTTCTTTCTTTCTTTGAGACGTCTCACTCTGTTTCCCCGGCTGAAGTGCAGTGGTATGATCATGGCTCACTGTAGCCTCAACTTCCCAGACTTAAGTGATCCTCCTACCTCAGCCTCCCAAGTAGCTGGGACTACAGGCACAAGCCTCCATGCCTGACTAATTGTTATATTTTTTGTAGAGATAGGGTTTCACTATGTTGCCCAGGCTGGTCTTGAACTCTTGCATTCAAGTGGTCTGCCCACCTCAGCCTCCCAAAGTGCTGGGATTACAGGAGTAAGCCATCATGCCTGCCCTAATAAATAACTTCTCTATGCCTGAGTTTTCTCATCCATAAATTGGGAATAATAACTTTCAAAAAAATTGTTGTGATCAACTGAGTTAATAACCATAACATGATTACCATAATGCCTTGCATGTAGAAGCACTCAGATATTAGCTGCTATTAGTTATAACCAGTAATACATATTTGTTAAATGAATGAATGATGGCTACATTTTTATAGTTTAGAAAACTAAGGCTAACCTACATACAAAATCGTTTTTGAGGTGGGTGCTGCTTTACTGTCTTGTGACACATTTTATGGAAACTTCTGTAGGAAAAATGTAACTTTATTTTTTAGTTAAGGAAGGATTTGACAATGCTGATCCTATCTCATTAGAACATCCAGGCAACAGGACTGACATTATGAATACTACAGGACTAGCAAACTTTCAGAAAGAGTGAACAGAAATTATGAACACAAGCTCCACCCTTTGGTCACTTTTACCATCTGGAAACTGATGAGCTGGAATCACATCTGAGACTGCAAAGAATGGCAAAACCTCTGAATGGGTTGTAGGTTTCACTCTAGTAGTCTTCTTCTCCCCTTGTTTCCCTTTGGCCCAGAATCTCATCTTAGCTCTCTGAGGTCTGTTTAAAGAAATAAAGGTAAAAACAGAAATTAGAATATCTCAGTGATAATATTTGTATATCACTTTAGGCTTTATAAACCTATTAGCTCATTTAACTTTCACATTTAAATTAGGTGTATTTATCTTTACTTTTGCATTTAAACTTCACCTGGGAGGTGAAAAATCATTTAACTTCTCTGGATTTTGTTATTTTTATATTTAAGATGTTTCCTCATCTGAATATAGAAATAACAAAATTCACAGAAGTTAAATAATTTTCTAAAATGAAACAGCTACAAAGCAAGTGGGGCCAGAATTCTAACTCATTAGATACACAAGGTATCTTTTCATTCTTCTCCCCTATCCAGCCTGGATTTAGAATATACACAATTTAACAACAAAGAAAATACTTTTTAAAGATATCACTTACAATAATCCTACCACTCTAAAAAACATTAGTTTATCTTTTTTTGTCATTCCCTTCCAGTTTTTATCCATTAATTATGGCAAGTTTTACATCACTGTTATCATGATGCACATAGAATTTTAAATCTTTCCACTCACTGTTACATAATAAAAGCTTTAATGTCACTATTTTATATTTATGAGTTATTAGTATTATTAGCAACAGCCACTACTTATTTGAACTTGTATCTTGCTCCAGGCACAGTGCTTACAAAGAAACACCTTATTTAATTATAACATCAACTTTGCTTTTTTGTTTTTTTCTTAAAGACCAAGTAACAGTAACAACTTTGTTTTTAACAAACTACTATAAATATGTTACAGGTGAAAAAGTGGAGACTTAAATATCAGATAACTTTCCCAAAGTTTCACAGTGAGTGACAAAATTCAGAACCACATCTATTAAATTGTATTGCCTTAGTGCGTATATGCTCTTTCATCACATACATCAAAGAAGTAACTTGCGGTAACAATGGCATATAGTTACTGACTGAATACCTGTATTGTGCATTCTAACCTCACAGCTGAAGGTTTATTTGTGTATTAATTTATCTGTTTGTTTGTCTGTTCATTCATTCAATTAAACAATTTGGAGTATCTAGTAGGTGACAAGCAATATGCCTTACATATGATATTCCTAATTTTCACAAGTACCATGGTAAATAGGTATTATTACCCTTACTTACACATGAACAAACTAGCTCAGAGGCCTGATGGAGATGAAAGTTAAAATCTGGTCTACCTGGTTTTGAAGCCCTTGCTCTTTCTTTTTTCCTTTTTTTTTTTTTTTTAAAGCTTATAACTAAACTTATACATTTACACATTAAAAAGAGAAACTGTTCTACAACACTTAATAAAAGCAACAGTATCTCTCTGCCATGTTCACCCCATTTTCTGTTCCCTAGAGGCAACACTTTGAATTGCTTTAACTAATTCTTCTAATATTTAACATGCTCTATAACTGTCAAACTCATGGCCACAGATAGTTATTAGGCATGTTCCACCATTCCAGTCCTAACCCCACCACAAACATTCGCCCCCAAAAGACTTACACTGTACTTTTAGTTAGGCCAATATTCAGTATTTGCTTTTAATGATGATCAGTATTTATTTTTATTATGTAAATAATATTCACAGTTGAAGGATGTAATTCCCTAAATGATCTATTTTATTCTAGAGGATTTTTAAAATATGCTCATTAAAACGGCTTTATTTTTCCTTTGCTTACTTTTCTATATACAATTCACCTCCATGAGTTTCCCCATTTGTATCAACTCTCAACATGTTCAAATATATTAGGTACTTTATCAGTTTCAACTTACTGGGGAAAAAAAAAACCTCTCTCAGAGCCTTCTAACTTGCTCCAATTTGGACTGGTTTCTCTCATTGCTTGCTGTGCAACTGTCATTTGAAAAACTACTTTCATCATCATAAAAGAGATTCCTTTTGTCTCTTTTGTTTCATAAAGACATGTCTTTTGGTATGAGTCTATTTTCATCCATTACGTTGGGTATTCAGTGAGCCCTTTGAATCTGGAAATCGTGCCCTTTAGTTCTGTAAAATTTGGCTAAATTACTTTATTAATAATGTATCCTCTGTTTTCTTGGTTCTATCTTTCCAAAGTTCCTACCATTGGGATATTAGATCTCCTGAATGGAGCCTGTAATATTCCCATTGTTTCCATTTCTTCTTTTTGCTCAACATTCTGAGATATGTCCTCAACTTTCCTTCTGATTCTTTAGTTGTTCCTGTTATCATATTTTTAATTTTCAAAAGCTTTTTATTATGAAAATGTTTCTCTTTCACGCATCCTTTTGTTTCATCAATGCAATTGTGTTTGTTATGCAGAAGGTCTGTTTATAGCTGTATATGACGGTCTTGAAGTGTTCTATTCCCTGCATAGAATTTATTTCTTTCAGGTTGTATTTTATCTGTTAGTTTTAGTTTCTTCAACATAAGGCATTTCCTCAAATGTACGGTGATCAGTGGTTGATTTATATTTAAAGTAGGGTCAAAAAAAAAAAAAAGAGCTTGGAAGCTCTAGTGTGTATTGGTGGGGCTGCTAAATTATGGTCTTCCTTACAGGGTTATCTGGTTGGTTGACTTTGTAGGGAGAGACCCTGATAGTAATATATTCAGGTTTTTCCTTGAGGGCTGGACAGAAGACCCCAAAACTCTTTGAATCATTTGCTTAGAGGGCATGGGAAATGTAGGAACTGAGCAAATGAAGAAGGCTGGGAAATCTTAACATTCTGTAGGTAAACAGGCATTAAATCCCCTTGTTCCAAATACGTGCCCCAGCCCTCAACTGTATCTAGTAAACTCCAGGTCCAGAGATACTCTGTTTCACACTTTCCAGAGAATAAATTTCTTGTTCTGCTATAATTGGGGAAGGTCAACCAGCTAGATGCATCTTTCTCAGCTTTACATAGCTGGATTAGGATTTGGCTTTCTCATACGTATTAACATATTTAAAATTTAAAATTTATTTACATTTTGGATTCCACAGTTTTACTGCAGTTGTTTTCACTTGAGTTTTTTTGTTTTTTGACGGGAAGAATAGTCCTTTGTAGATTTTGTCATTTTAGCAACTGCGGGGAAGGATGTGGAAATTCAATATATATAATCTATTACCTCCAGGTACATGTTCTTCTACTGTGTTATATCTTATTTCTCAATATTTGATTTCTAGTATTATTGGCTCTGGATTTGGGTTACCTTAGATTATACTTCTATAGTCAGTGAGAAAGTGGTCTTTAATATGGTTATGAACCAGAAATATTTCAACATAATTTTAGAAGTTTTATACCTTATATCTGAATCTGAAGCCTTCTGTCTCACTGCCAACTTGGTAATTTCTCCTTGAGACATAGTCTTATGAAGCTTTGCTTGTTCATCAACTGATGAAAATCTCTGCGATGTCTGTAATAATTACATACGTGAAAGATTTTAATGCCAAGTCAATATATGATAGCACTGTAATTAAAACTCAGGTTATGGAATTACTTGAGCAATTAAAAAACACACAAAAACATTCAGTAATTCATTGAAATAACAGAGACTACTGAAAACTCTATATAAAGTCATCAGAAATAAAGAGGACTTGGTCAGTGAAAATAAACAGGATCTATCAGTTCATATTTTCTGACAACTTAAAAAAGAATCCCAAGTGGAAGGGCAAGATAATGAAAACCATTTAAATATAGAGACAAAAGATGCAGCATCTAATAAATCTAGAACACTAAGTATTGTTTTTCATGTCTCCTTTTATTTGTCCTAAAAGGCAGTTATTACTTTTATGGCTTAACTTGCTATTATAGATTCTTCATATATCCAATCAATAATTTAAAACAGATAGAATATACAATGATTTTTAAAAAGCCAAAAGACCAAGAAAGGCTCATTACCATCATTAATGATCTAAATTATATACAATTTATAAGGCTATCAAACTGTGACCTGAATTTCAATTTGGCATTTCTTGTTCCATCTGTTTAAAACGTGCCCCTCAAAAGACAGTCCTGTTCTGAGGACAGAATTTCTTGTTATATATTCAAGTTATTTCCTAATATTTCATTTTTTTGTAGTTATAATATTCTTTAGCCTTTTGGTCTGCCTATGGCCTTATTATTAACAGAAATAGGAAAGACCCTAAGTTGGCAAAGATGAAGTAATAGGGATGTGCTTTACCCTCTTACCTGAAACCAACAAAACAGACAAAATAACATGAAACAGCAATGTTTAAAACAATGAACAGGTATCTCTGAGAGATGGGAAAAAAAGGAAGTATGTTAAAAAAAGGAAGTATGTCCTATACTTGCCCCATCTTACTGCCTTGAGAGTTTCTAGGCTGTGATGCAGAAAGGAGAAACCCAGGTGAAACCTGACAAGACTCTCTGAGTGGAACATGTGAAGCTGAAAGTCCAAGATGAATATGGTGACCAGAGACCAACAGACAGAGTACTGGAGAGGAGTGAGAAGCACAAAGATAGAACTCTAGAGATCTACAGAAGGTCCACATTGAATATTTAGCTTGTATACTAATCAATACTTTGTATGAGAAAACAACCTAAGACCAGGAAAAAGATCACTTGAAAGGATTAAAGGTAACTGTACCTATCACTCACAAAAGGTCAGTAACAGTGTCTATACTCAAGAGCCAGAGTATACAACTTTGTGATTCCCAGGGCACTGGGCAAAATATACAAAGGATCTCGCCTCAATGGTCAAGAATAATTAGCCCTACACTGAGTACTGTTTGGGTCTAATAAACTTTTTTTTTTTTTTTTTTTTTTTTAAAGAGACAGGGTCTTGCTCTGTTGCCCAGGCTGGAGTGCAGTGGTATGATCATAGCTCACTACAGCCTTGCACTCCTGGGCTTCAGTTATCCTCCTGCCTCGGCCTTCTCAGTAGCTGGGACTACAGGCACATGCCCCTATGCCCAGCTCTTACTTTCTAAACCTCTATGCAAATACATCAAAAGGTCAGATGTAATAGATAATTCCGTAAGACAAAAGTGTTTACCAAAATTGGACCTGTTAGATAAAAGGATTTTAAAAGACCAATTTCCCTGGAACAAACAAAGGAAAACATATCAAGGAACTACACCACAAAAAAGTACCTGTCTCAGGTTGTGTCACAGAACTCTGCCAAATCTTCAAAGAACAGATGGTCACAATGCTATAAACTGGTCCTTACTTTTTTTTTAGGGGAATAAAATACACATATAAATACTAAATGTATATTAAATAGTGTGGCTGCTATCTTAAGGCTGCCAATCCAAACCTCTTACATAATAAACTCTGTTCAATACCAACCAGTTTTCTACCATGCAAGACCGACCTCAAAATCACCCAGCCTGGGCCCTAAAACCTTATGAATATCCTCTCCTGACTTCTCCCGTGTGAGATATTGCTAAGACACAGTCAAAGTGAGTCTTCTCTTACTGTAATATGCTAATAAACAGCTTTGTTTGATCAACAGGTTTTTCTGGCAGTCTGTGGACTAGACAGCAGAGAGAGAGAAAATTCAACACAGACAAGGATTAGAGAGTATCTAAGAGACTAAGAGAAATAGGAATGTAAGAAGTGACAGCAGTTTGGGAAGAATAATGAGAAATTTAGTTTTATCCTGCTGGAGGTAAAGAAGATTGAAATTCTGGAGAGCTATTCAGAAGTCATATCCACAGAGATGATTGCTTTAAATCTGGGGGATGATAAAAGAAAACTGTACAGAGAAAAGCACAATGTTTCTTATACTAATACTACAAGTGAGGAATAGAAACAATTTTATTAAACTGTTTACCATCCAGAAGACTAAGAAACTAAAAAAGTATATAAAAGCTACCTTTTTTTTTTTTTTGAGACGGAGTTTCGCTCTTGTTACCCAGGCTGGAGTGCAATGGCGCGATCTTGGCTCACCGCAACCTCCGCCTCCTGGGCTCAGGCAATTCTCCTGCCTCAGCCTCCTGAGTAGCTGGGATTACAGGCACGTGCCACCATGCCCAGCTAATTTTTTTGTATTTTTAGTAGAGACGGGGTTTCACCATGTTGACCAGGATGGTCTCGATCTCTCGACCTTGTGATCTACCCGCCTCGGCCTCCCAAAGTGCTGGGATTACAGGCTTGAGCCACCGCGCCCGGCCCAAAGCTACCTTAAAAATACTGCCTAGCAGATGATGCCATTCTTCTTGAGTAAATGCCAACATGGTGTGTATAAAAATGGAGTGAGAGCAGCATACAGAGACTAAACAGTTATTCAAATGGCAGAGCTCGAAGTAAGAGGTTAAAAAACACCAAAGTCAATAAGGAGAGAAACTCCTATACTTGTTTCCCCTCCCACAGCAGGTAACAACTGATGAATAATTTAAAAACTCAAGAGGTAATGCTTATGAAATCTCCTTCAATTCATTTGTGAATGTCTTTATCCCATTAAATTACATCACAGTTGGAAAGGTCATACGGCAATTTCTTCCAAGATTTAATAACACAGTTCAGAGTAATAAAATCAATTGGTCCAGAAAAAAAAAAAAAAAAAAAAATCCAGTCCTTTAAAAACTCCATGTACCTAGAAAATCAAATCCATTCAAAATCCAGAAAATATCTGGGTTGTGAGATTGCAGTAGATTTTATTTAGACACAATATATCTTCAGCTTCACCGTAACAGATAATGTTAGAACATGAAATATTCTCAAGATAAATAAAAAGAGAAACACATTTAAAAATTATTCCTACCCACCCCATCCCCAACCCCGGTAAGTAAATATCCACATATTCTACAAAGCAAAGCTTCTTCATGCAGTGTCCACCAGAAACAAGCACCACCACCTGTTCCTAAAACAGCTAGTGATGAAAGAGAAGGAAAGGAGAAAGCTGGAGACATGACTAACACACTGTGCAGGGGAAGTGCTCTACAACTACTGGCATGCGGTGACCGTCAAGCAGGTGAACAGAGGCTAGAACACTGAAAGGAGCTGAATGCTCCAAGCAGAAAGCCCAACTTCCTGGTTCATCTCAGTAAAAGTTCCCAGTGTAAAAGAAATCTATCACCAAAAGTACTAGGGGTTGTTACAAAGGAAACTCTCAGGAACAAAACAGCAGTCATAAATGCCAAAGTTTTTCTGCAAACAATAAACCTATATATACTAGATAAAGCAGGACTTTTCATTAAAATTAGTTTGTTAAATTACATAATTTTGTATTTAACTGTTAAATCAGATAACACCATATATTTCATTATTTATAACTCAAATACAGGGCAGCTCCTACAGTTCGGCTCAGGTTAATGATTCATTTATCTAATCAGGGAACTTGTCTTGCATTTTTCTCTTTTTGTTGTTTGTTTTTGCCTTCATAAAACATCAGTTTTGTCACTTAAAAACTGGGTCTACCTCCAACAAAAGATAAAGACAAGGAGAGTATTCTGGAAAATAGGAGAAATTTCAACTAACTAGATCTTTGACAATTCAAACAGCTTAAAACCGTTCAAAGATAAGAGTCAAATAAAGACCATCCTAAAATTTTTCTCCCATAATTAATGGACACTAAAGAATATTAGAGAGCTCACTTCCAGATATGCATGGAAATAAAATGTTACTTCACTCCACTTCATCAGTGATGTTTTGGTTCATATTAGACATAGGGTCCTTACATATGTCTAGGTCAATTCCAAAATGAAACTCTTTGCTTTAATATACCCATAAATACACTGATACTTGTCAAACCACATATATACCTGATTTGGGCTAAGAAGATGATAAAGTTATATTCTTAGCTTGAAATGGTGCAGTTTCATTCAAACATAACACCAATGTTATATTGTGTGATTAATACATATTCACATTACATATGGCCTTCTATTTGGCTAGGTTGGTTCCAGGGAGACACTTTTTGCTCACTGTATGTTTAAAAATTCATGTTTATTTCTTAATAGTGAAAAGTAAGGTGGAGGAAGCAAGTTCACAGGCAAAAAAAGTAAAAGTACACACCATTGCAGCTAAAAGCTACTGGATTATTTTAGACCAAGGATCAGTAAACTAGACCAAGGATCAGTAAACTATGGTCAAGTCTAAAATACTTATCTGGCCTTTTACAGAAAAAAAATGTAAGAACCATTTTTTCATAAAACATCAGTTTTTTTTTTTTTTTTTCATTTCTAGCACTCTACCTAGACCTTTTAGAATACAACAGGGAAAATTTCTACATTACTGCTAAGTCAAATAATCTTAATTTTGCTTAATTTATGGCTTTTTAAAGTGCCCTTTATTTGGGTTCTATTAAATTAAGTTTTAGTTTAGTTGTGTTCACTGAGGTTTCCCATGTACAAACCATTACATGGGAAGAAGCTGTGAAGGTTAGCTTTGGATTAGCAAAGACTATTTCCATCAGATTTGCTTGCTATTTTTCTTATATTGATGTAAAATTACCATTTCGGAGTCACTGTGAGAGGCCTGACCCAGGCTGGGTGCAGGCCCTAGCTCATAGTGAGAAGCTTGGTCAAGGGAGAGAAGGGGCTCAATAATGTCATCGTAATCATCTTCCTCTGTATCCCCCTCCCCATCGGCAAAAGTACCTCTAGTCAAGAAATCGGAGCGCGTCCGCGCCATTCGAGCTTTCTTTTTATGGGCCGGTCTGGCAACCTGCTTGACCAAATGATAAAACAAATAACACAACAATGTTTTGGGTTTTTTTTTTTTTCTTTCTGAGATGACGCCAATGAAAGATATCAGAGGGCTCATGAATTTCTTGAAATATCCCTCCACCCCACCATGCCCTTTCCACTAGTAGAAGTGACAGGGATGACCAAAAGGTATCTGTATACATTACTCTGGACAAAGAACTAGAATGGAAGCTAAATCGGCACTGTTCTACATAGCCAAAGAAGTCATCTTTCACTGCCATAATAAGCCAACAAAGTCACTTGCACAAACTGCCTTCTTTTTCTTAGCAACTGGGTTTATAGGCACCATTCCCTGCCTGGAGTACACTTTCATAATTATAACAATCTCAGCTCATGGCTTCTTTCTCTAAAAACACTTGGGAGTAAATGGGTAGATGAGGTGCTCTACCTACAAGAATAATAATTTCCAAAATAATGCATATCTATTTCAAATAGAAGATAGACAAACAAGACACAATACTTACCTCTCTTTGGCCTGGCCCAGCTAACTTCACAGGTTTCCATGCTGTTTCATCTTCTTTATGGAGTTGAGGATTTTTACTGTTTAAGGCTTCTTTGCTGACACTTTAAATAAAACAATGAAATTACATTTCAGTGCTTAGCAGATATCCCATTGGCAGCCAGGTCAAAGAATTCCAGTAAATTCCATAAATATTTTCAGATCTTAGTCAACTCCCAAGACAGTAAGTCATTTTTTACTTCTGCTTAGCTAATTAGTAATAATAATCCTGAAACTACATATATGACTGAATTACTGGCGGTCTTGTCCTGAGGATCAGTGGGTATAGTCCACTATGACGACATATGTTTAAGAATAATAGCTGCAAAACAAACTCAAGAAATAAAATGGATCTGATGATGAGAAAAGGAAATTACCAAATCCCTGAATCCTTAGAATTCCAGTCTTACAAGGGGTCTTTCCACCTAATCATTATAAAATACCTAAAAAATAGCCATCCAGTGATGAGGATCTCATTATGTTTTATACTGAGATGGTTCCTATTGGTTAGAAAACTCTTTCTGAAATCTCTCTTTGTAGATTTTGTTCACTGTCTGAGTTTTAAAACTTGACATTGAGGCCAGGCTCGGTGGCTCATGCCTGTAATCCCAGCACTTTGGGATGCTGAGGCAGGAGGATCACCTGAGGTTGCGAGTTTGAGACCAGCCTGGTCAACTTGGCAAAACCCCATCTCTACTAAAAGTACAAAAATTAGATGGATGTGGTGGCAGGCACCTGTAATCCCAGCTACTTGGGAGGCTGAGGCAGGAGAATCGCTTGAATCTAGGAGTCAGAGGTTGAAGTCAGCTGTACTCTAGCCCGGGTGACAAGAGTAAGACATTGTTTCAAAAAACAAAACACAAAACAAAACAAAAAAACAAAATCTTGACTTTGAATAGAATAAAATCAACACTGGCAGGATAAGAAATTGTTACCAAACTAAATGTATGCTCCAGATCATATAGGTATTGTAGTGTTAGCTTATGAAAATTTAATTTTGATTGAATAACCATATGATGAGACTGTTTTATCACTAAATTCTGGGCAGAAATAGATGTCAAAATCTGATGAAAAAGTGTACATAATCTGCACTTTCATGGGCCCCATTACCATATTAAGTCAGTACCATGAGTCTTAGTAACAATGTATTGCTAATCTCTCCTGAGCAGGGCTGTAAGCTCCTTGAGAAATTGTATATTACTTCCTAGCACAGTGTTGGCTAAAATTAGACACTAACTTATGATACTAGTTGGTAGATTAATTGTTCTCCCATTCAAATTCTTTCATTTAATTTTTATAAAAGAAAGTCTAGGAGCCATAAGAAATATTTGTCCTTTGCCTCTATGCAATAAGCCTGAAACAAACAGTTGGCAATCTTTGCTAGCTAAAGGCTTCTTAGAGATCTCCTTTCTTGAGCAATGTATGTAAGCCTAGCAATCCTAACTTTGTCCTAAGGATTCTCTTCTGGCTATCAAAATCTCTCATCACAGTTGAGCCTACTGGCCCTTTATTTATCCTCCAAAGAGTAACAATAATTAATAGGATCTTGATAGGACCTGACCACTGCAATTAACCTTTGAACTCACAGCATTTTCTTTAGACTTTACCTTGATTTTTCTCATTAAACAGTTAAAGACTACTGTGCACTCATCACCACTACAATACAAAAGGGACACTAACCTAGTATTACTCTCTAATCACAAAACCCAATGCTGATCCTTAATCATAAAATGCAAGTTCTAGTTCCAGCCATTTCTCTAAATATATGATCTTGAATAAGTAATTTCACTTCTATGGGCCCCAGTGATCTTATCTGTAACATGTGGAAACTGGACTAGATAATTCAGAAGCATCGACATTTATGATTCTACAAAATGTTAACGTTTCTAATATAAGTTATATAACAGGAGGAGATTTAAAGTATGAATTTTATCTGCAGACTTTCATATAAATAATCTCATATAAAATAACTTTAAAGATAAGTAGATCATTAATAAAGCAATACAGGAAATCAGCTCAAACAGACCTGAAACTATGTATCTTGGAAAAATGTGATAAATAATTCACAAAGATAATTAATATTTTTTGGAATCTACAATTCCGTTTTCTACAAAACAGATTCACGGATCCAACAGCTACTTTATATGTATATACACCTATAATATATACACACACATAAATGTCATAATTAACAGACACTAAAGAAGACTATTAAAGAGCTCACTTACAGATATGCATGAAATATCATGTGTCATTAAACTTAGAATGACAGGAAATATGTTTTTAACACTCTCTTATGGGTGTATATGCTACACAAAGCCTTTGAACTTACGGGAAATCTGTAAATTAATGGGTGGGAATGGTATCTCAAGCTGACACTAAGCTCAACTGCACTTTATAGTACTATAGAAACCCTTGGTGGAAAAATAAATTATTGATCATCTCTTGCCCACATTAACAAAGGATTTCTCTCAAGTCCACATGAAATTTTAAAGGGTGAAATATTTAAATGTTTGGGTTACATATAATAGGAAAGAAAATGTTATTTTCATTGTTAATATAAATTTTTTTTAACCCTAAGATATAGCCCTCCTTTCATTTCAATGACGACATTCTCCCACAAGAACTGAAAGAATCTACCAAATACAAAGACAATACGAGTATCTTATATTTGTCAAATCTGTTTTCATGTACCACTTAAAAATGCTTTTCTCGTGACTATCATTAGTTTTAAAAAGTATAAAGAAATTCCACTTATGGCCAGGTGTCGTGGCTCATGCCTGTAATTCCAGCACTTTGGGGACCCAAGGTGGGTGGATCACTTGAGGTTAGGAGTTTGAGACCAGCCTGGCCAATATGGTGAAACCTTGTCTCTACTAAAAATACAAAAATTAGCCGGGCGTGGTGGCGTGCACCTATGGTCCCAGCTCCTTGGGAGCCTGAGACAGGAAAACTGCTCGAACCTGGGAGGCAGAGATTGCATTGAGCTGAAATCACACCACTGCACTCCAGCCTGGGTGACAGAGTGAGACTTCGTCTCAAAAAAAAAAAAAAAAAAATCCACTTATATTACTTATACTACCACCAGTTCAAAAGATAAATTCCACTCTTAGAAAAAGAAAGTAGAATGATGGTTGCCAGTGGCTGGGGAGAAGGAAAAGAGTTTTATTTTACAAGAAGAAACAGTTCTAGACATCTTGTGCACAACAATGTGCACACAGTTAACACTACTGTACTGTATATTTAAAAATGGTTAAGATAGCAAATTTTACATTATGTGTTTATCACACACAAAAAAGTATAAAGAACATAATGATGACCATAAATAGGCCAACAGCTATGACAAAACACATTAACTTCTTTAAATAAAACTAACAACCTTGTACTACTAAACCTCACAGCTGTAAAGCAATCAGGATTTGGTGAATGCCTACTATGTTAATAGGCACTGTACTGCCCTTTCACAAATGCTTCTCACTTAATGGGGAGGAACCCAGTATTTACTCTCCTATTTATGATTACTCAAGCATTCCTAGGGTATAACTACATCCAACTTGAGGTGATGGTAGAGTCAACAATTAGGGAATATTTTTACAAAGAGAAAATGATCAAGTTGAGCAGCCACTTTACACAAATAGTTGGAAGAGAAGAAGACACCTTAATAAAAATACTCCAAGAAGTTTCCCATTTACACATTAAAAAACAATAAACATTTCACTTACAGGGAAATACTCATATTGTCCTTTGGAGTGAAGAAAATGGGCCTAGTATTTCCCTCTCTGGAAAGTTCATCAGATTTGTGGCTATAGGACTGAGTTGGCCTAACGTGTTCTCTTTTTGAAATGCGATTATTAGAGAGTTTACAAGCTACATTCAGCTGGGTGCCCATTCTCTCTGTCCTGGATAATTCCTTGACAGTAATAGACTGGCATGGACTTCCTTTTCCTTCAAAGAACACGGTGATAGGTCGGTCCTTTGTGGGTAAGTGAGCAGAGGGACTGTCTTTTTGGGCAAGAGCTGCATCTTTTACTGATGGAGACTCCAGTACAGTAAGTTCTCCCTTATTTGGGGCATTTAAGCTGAGAAGAGAGGATGGCCTCTCTACTCTTTGTTTTGACTGATAGAAAGACGGTGCCAGCAAAGACTCTCCAATTCTCTGCTTTTCAATTGTCTTGAAGGCTTTGCGTTCCTTCCCTAAAATATCTGTTTGCTGGCGAATCTGTTCCATCATTTCTTTTTCATTCTGTTGCTGCAACTGCTTTTGCCTTTCTTCCTTCTCGGTGTTCAGCTTTTCTAACTTCTTAAGCACAGGATTAGAAGATTCTGTATTCAAAGAAGGAACAATCTGATCTTCTCCTGAGCAGTGATACTTCCTAGTTTCCCTGTGGATATCCAAAGTAAGAGCTGCCCCTGGTGCGTCTTCATTTTCCAATAGTTTGTTTCTCTGGATACTTGTGTCTAGTTGGGAATTTGTTTTCAGTGGGTCTTGTTGGGGAATATAAAAAAAAGTAGGTAGACTATTTGAAATGAAGGAGTCTTTCAGCTGTGGTTTACAAGTAATAGACTCAGAACTGCAAATCACCTTTTCCTTCATAGTTTCATCCTTCAAATGCTCTGCATAGCTAGGCTCATTTGAGGCACTGAAGGCATTGTCCCGTGGATCAAATTTTGGACTGCTGGATATCTTAGGTGATGGAAACTGCAAGTCTCCTTCATCTGAAATTACAGACTCTAGTTTGCTCTTTTGGCTTTCCTCATAGCTCAGAAGTTCCAAGCTTCCTTGAGAGCTCTCACTATCAGGTGTACCCCGTGGAGACTGAAGGCCTTCAGGCATCAATTCTGTAGACCATCTGCGTTCCTCTGAAGGAGAAACACCACCAAGAGAACGAACTTTTAGCAACTCTAAGCTAAATATAGCTTGCTCTAGTTCTCTCATTCTCCTACTTTCTCTTTTAGCACGGCCTACTTTTTTCTGATGGAGATCCTCCAACGATCTGGGTCTCTCTCTTACAAGCACATCTTCTTGCAAGTCCATACCACTCTGGCTTTGGGCTCTCTCCTGTTGCTTGTTTGGTGACTCCTTCAAGCAGTCCACTGAACTTTCATGGCTAATTCGATTACTTTCTATCACAGATTTACATTCCTCTATGGCTTTTATTCTGTTGTCAAAAGAACAATCCTCCCATTCTGAAGGGTCTGAACCCTGAATTTCCAGAGATCCATATCCCTTGATATTCACCAATCCAAGTTCTAGTTTTGTTTCTCTTAGCCTTTGTTCTTTTAAAGCTTTAAATCTATATAAAAACAGATAAAATGGGTTATAGAAATCTCTTAGTTACCAGTGAAGAAAAAATATATCCTGAGAATTTAAGAAAAAATGCAAAGTTGTAAAATCTTTTTATAATACCTAAGTACTTCTTAAACTAACATGGATGCATGTTTCATAATTTTCCTATTTCCATGAGTCAGATGATATTTCATTAAGTGTATTATTTCTAGCTGGGCATTTCAATCAAAATGTAAACTAACTCAGAAGTAAAGCTCTCATTTTAATAATACTTGTATTTTAAAGTGAACCTGAAAGAGACATTTTAAGTGTGAAATTAAAGTTTCTGCAAGCAAAAACAGTTGAATATTGCCATTATATAAGGTTTGGCCTAATGTAAAGTTAATTCGTAGCAGTTATGATTACAGACCATGTAGATTTTTGATCCAATTTAATTGAAAAAAAACTGATTTAACTTCCATTACAGACAATATAATGTGGGTTAAAATCAGTAAAAGTATCACAGTATACTGAAAAAGACAAGTTGTATATAACCAACGCTAATACAAATCAGACAACTGTTAATGCAGAGGTATAAACAAAGTATTTCGTAAGAAAAAAAACAATTATTATAGTAACAGTGATTACCTTTGTCTTGCTCTGAATCCTCTACATGCTGATTGCAAAAGGATAATTTTGTTTCTTTGTTCTTGGTACCTTTTACTTTCCCTGTAGGCTTTCCACCTTGCTTGTATGCAAATAGCGGCCATGTGCCTGCGCCTGTAGTATTCTCTCCATTTCTGCTGGATAACAATGGCTGCAGCCCGTAGCTCCAAGTACCGCTGCCTCTCTAAGTGAGCACGCCAGGAAGCTTGGAGAAGAGCAGCGGCACTAGCCATAACAAAAGCATCCTTCTGCACAGCTGCATCTCTGACTTGCTTCTGACTTAGGTAATTCCTCCAGAATCTCTGTGGGGAAGACAAAATAACAGAAACTGGTTGTCATATCTTACACTGCATTTTCACAGAAAAGAGAGAATAAATTTCTTATGTTATAATTACAGGTTAAGTGGCTATGCAGTTAAATTTTTGGTGATTAAAAATAAGTTTTCTGGTCAGGTGTGGTGCCTGATGCCTGTAATCCCAGCACTTTGAAAGGCTGAGGCGGGTGGATCACCTGAGGCCAGGAGTTCAAGATCAGCCTGGCCAAAATGGTGAAACCCTGTCTCTACTAAAAATACAACAATTAGCATGGTGGTCGGTGCCTGTAATCCTAGCTACTCAGGAGATTGAGGAAGGGGAACTGCTTGAACCCGGGAGAAGGTGGTTGCAGTGAGCTGAGAATGTGCCACTGCACTCCAGCCTGGGCAACAAGAGCAAAACTCCATCTCAAAAAAAATAAAAATAGTAAGTTTTCACAAAAACAGAAAGTACACCTGAAAAAGATAAAAAGAAAAAAGTTTTCTCTTCCAGACATGTTTGGCTAAAACAGCTATTTTAAATAATATAACCTTGATGAAGTTCATCACAGAACTTAATTTAAAATTTTTGGATGCTTTGATGCCCTTCAAATTATTAATAATTTTAATATATTATATTCTCTTGTTATGATTTGCCCAAATAACACCAGTGGGTTTAAGATAATCCTGACACACATTCCAAAGATGAAAATACTAAAGATTTTCTTGCACAAATGGAAAAGATCTTATGGAAATGATATAAATCAATGAGGGAGTTAATAAAACAGATAAACGGGCCAGGCGCGGCGGCTCAAGCCTGTAATCCCAGCACTTTGGGAGGCCGAGGCGGGTGGATCACAAGGTCAAGAGATCGAGACCATCCTGGTCAACATGGTGAAACCCCGTCTCTATTAAAAATACAAAAAATTAGCTGGGCATGGTGATGCGTGCCTGTAATCCCAGCTACTCAGGAGGCTGAGGCAGGAGAATTGCCTGAACCCAGGAGGCGGAGGTTGCGGTGAGCCGAGATCGCGCCATTGCACTCCAGCCTGGGTAACAAGAGCGAAACTCCGTTTTGGGAAAAAAAAAAAAAAAAAAAAAAAGAATAAAACAGATAAACGTAAAATAAGGTACCTATCATCCAAAAAGAGTGTCTAAAATCAATGGTGTACATACCTCTCAAACATCGCCCCCAAAAACTATTGAATAAAAAGAACTATGTAAACAATAGGTAATTCCTTAGCCCCTACTCAGACCTCACAAGACACTGTAACTACAAATTCTGTATTAACATTGAATCAATATTTATTAATAGTCAATTATATGCCAGCTAATCTGTTGGGTATTACGAGCACTTCAAAATTGGGTATAGCATATTCTCATTTCTGAAGTTTACATTATTGTTGAAAATGTTTTACAGTAAAAAGGTTCTGGTTACTAAACAAGGGCCAAATAAACTAGTCAATCTCATGCAAAGAATCCTTTGCTTCTCACCTGGATAATAACAGATGCTTGTCTTAGATGAAGGAAATGCTGCCTACACAGCAAGACCCTGAACCATCGCTGCAACAATATGATTCTGTGTAGCACCTCCTGGTGAAGCAGATCTTGTAAATGCTGGCGTTCCTGCTCCTTTAGAAACACCTACCAAAAAGAAGAAAGATGAGGAGTGCGGCTTCAGAAAAAATATGAGAAATTTATTTCATGAATCATCCTTTCTGTGATAAGCTTTCAGAGAACACACACAGTGGCAGGCATGTAAATGAAGTACTGATAAATATTCCTACTGATTTATCCAAAGTAGTCAGTCTCAAATCGAAATGCAGATAGTAAAATACAGAAGGTGAGCTGGGTGTGGTGCTACATGCCTATACTCCCAGCCACTAGGAAGGCTAAAGCAGGAAGATTGCTTGAGCCCAGGAGTTCAAGTTCTCTGACAAAACAGACCCACTCTCCTTTAAAAAAAAAAAAAAAAAAAGACAAAGAAGAAAAGGAAGGTAAGGAAGGTTAAGGAAGGTAAGAAAGGAAGAAGGGAGGGAGAAATGACAAAGTAAGCAGGAGTACCAAAATTCCAGCGCCAGAGAATATGATACATTACTCCATTGGGGAAACCACTGCTATGAGTAAATGTATTACTGGTAATATGTCATATTTTTTTAGGGTGTGGGGTGGGGAAAAAAGTTGAAAACCATAGATCTTGAAGTTTGAATCATATCATGAATAAACCAATAGCAGTTTTTGAAATCCAGCATGCATTAAAAGCTTCTCACTGTCCAAAGTTATTAATAAGTTTATTTTATTTACTCTTTCATTCCACTATCTTTAGGGTTTGGGAGGCTGCAAAGGTGAAGGAGACATATCCCTTTAGTACGGAAGTTATAACTTTCATTTGAGAGCAGGCAGATATTATATACCCAAAGAGGAAGATGGTAAACTAATAAGGGCCAGAGACAGAAGATCCCACCTAAGTAAAACAAAGGGTTGAAAAATAATAATAAAAGCATGCACAGGAGACAATGGGACAATCAATCTCCATAAAAAAAGACATTAAATAGTGTGAAGCCACAATCTCAAGGTTCTCAAAAGAGAGAAAGGTGTTTGAATTTAATGAGGAGGTTATCAGGGGGTTATAATCGAGCAGGAGGCAGACATAAAGAACTAAGTATATTAAGATAATCACTTTAATATTATGAGTAGAATTAAATGGAACGACATTTACACTAGAATCAGATGAGTAAGCCGTTCACTATATAAGCAATACAGATGAGAAAACATAAGGAATAAAAATAAAATGGAAGCAGTAGAAATGGAGAAACAGAAAACAGAGGTGAGAATCTCTTTGTAAGAGGAAAAAAACCTAAAACTTTGTGAAAGGATTAAAGTTAAAGTGAACAGTATACCAAAGACAATTATGGTTTCTAGACTGACAAATTCTGGAAAAGGGGTGACAGAGAAAGAAAGTAGTTGATAAATTTAAGGGCAGATGAATCTGGATAAGGTCACTTAGGGCAAGTTGACTTGGAGATTACAGCAGAATATCTAGAGAAAGATAGTATTTAGACAGTTAAAATTATAGTCAGAACTAGAGCACTAGCCAGAGTGATGTGATTAATACTGACTATATAATTAAATAAAAACCTGGGCCTAACCAACTGCCTTCTCGTATCTGATTCACTAACTTTTAGATAAACAATCTCATAGGCAAAAATTATTTTTTAAATAAATGCACTCAATTTTGACAAGAGCTATACATATTATATTTACCATGGTTTTTCCAACTTGATAATTATCTGGATTAAGATTGATTTTTCTGAAGAAATCCTGAATGTTACATTTGGATGGAATAATATTTCGGGGCAGAAGTACATGGAAGTGGCTCACAAAATCCTGAAAAATAATTTTAAAAAATTATAAAATCAGAAAGTAGTATACATAAGACCTTAAACTAATTATCATTTTATTAATCTTTTCCTCATTCTTTTAAACAGCGTGAAACCAAGAAAGTGCTTGTTAATTTAAGAAATAAAATGTTAATTCGAAAAACATAGGAGGCTGATAAAGATACTGGGTTCTACATATCGTGTCATCAAAAGTGAATGAGAGAAAAAAACCACAGAGGTTAATTATTCCTTTTGAGAAAGCTTTATAAAAGACCAAAGAAAAAGTTATTTAACAAGAACCTAAAATTTTTATCATGGAAAAAAAAAAAAGCAAATGTGGCAGGATGGGGACAAGGTATAACTGAGAATGAGGCTTCCCATCCTATTAACAGCAAAGACTTGCTCAGTTGCTAAACGGCTTCAATATAATTTCCATACCACAGCAGCAGTTGCTGCTAAGAGTAGGTGTGAACCCTGCTGGCAGTCTACTATGAAAGAAAATCCTGCTGAGAAAACTTTAGGGAAAACCAAATGGAATCTTTTGACTAGATAATTCTCATTGAACTATTTCAGTTACTGAAAAAGTCAATGCAAAGAATTGTTATATCAGGAGTAAAATTAGTATTAGCAAACATTCTGATCAAATGAGAATAGCCAAGTACTGGATTCTATTACAATAAGCTTAATGAGATTGCTGCCATTCAATGAAAGTAAATACTGTCTATGCCTTTTCAATTCTGTATAAATAAAGTGAAATGGAAAGGAAGAATGAAGGGAAATAAACAAGCCCCAAAGAAATAACAAGCAAGATATGTGAGAATCATTTACTTGATATGTCTAAATATGTAAATATCACTATAAAAACAGAACCTGGAAAGAATATTTGCAGCTGTATCCTGATTGGCGAATTCGAACTGTTTCCAACATCCCGGTGTATCGAAGCTGTCTAAGTACCAAGGCATCATTGAACCTTAAGGGTAGCTAAAGCAAATGGAAAAAAAATTAACCCAGAACACATCTCCAAGTTAATTATCGGTTTATAAGCATGGCTAACCGTTGAGTATCTAGAGATTCACTGGAGGTTGTCTGGTTGATACATAATAACTAAGCTGATAGGTAGGACAAGCTCACCTCTCAGCTGGTAGCTTCAGAAAAGTTCTGACTGCCCAACCCTAGGGTAAAGAGAGAAACCAAGCTTCCAGGTTTCTCTGGTTGTAGAGAGAGAGGACCTTAAAGACTCAAAAAGAACGTAGTCACCCATGGAGGCCACAAAGTTCAATCACTACAAAATCTGTAACAAGATAACCTACAACTGGGTGCGGTAGCTCAAGCCTATAATCCCAGCATTTTGGGATGCCAAGGTGGACAGATCGCCTGAGGTCAGGAGTTCAAGACCAGCCTGGCCAACATGGCAAATCCCTGTCCCTATTAAAAATACAAAAATTAGCCAGGCATGGTGGCACACATCTGTGGTCCCAGCTACCTGGTGGCTAAGGCAGGAGAATTGCTGGAAACCAGGAAGCAGAGATTGCAGTGAGCCGAGATAGCACCACTGCACTCCAGCCTGAGCACCAGAGCAAGACTGTGTCTCAAAAAACAACAAAAAAAGAAAATTCTTTTCTGACAGGACTTCAAGAGGTGTTTGCATCTCAAAAATTTTTTTTTTTTTTTGAAGACGGAGTCTCATTCTGTTGCACAGGCTGGAATGCAGAGGTGCAGTCTCAGCTCACTGCAACCTCTACCTCCCCGGTTCAAGAGATTCTCCAGCCTCAGCCTCCTGAGTAGCTGGGAATACAGGCATGTGCCACCACACCTGGCTAATTTTTTTGTATTTTAAGCAGAGATTGGGTTTTACTGTGTTAGCAGGATAGTCTTGATCTCCTGACCTCGTGATCTGTCTGCCCTGGCCTCCCGAAGTGCTAGGATTACAAGCATAAGCCACTGCGCCTGGCTATTTTCCTTATAAATATTATAGTTAGTGCTTCCCCTCCACTCATTCTCCTTAAAAGTATTTAAAGCTTAATTTGAAATAAGCTTAGATATGTGCCCTCATTTATATGACATTTTTACCTTTTCAGCATTAGAGCGAATGCATTTTACAAAATATGGTTCTGCTTGACCAAGTGTTTCCATTAGCTTGCTTAATGATGCCTGCAACAGAAAGCAATATAATTATCATACTCTCCCATTCTAAACTATTAATAAATAATTTATAATGTAATCAATATGCTAGCAAAACATGCAAAAAGTAGAGACACATAGAAAGAGAGTTGTCTTTGAAAAGCACATTCTGTGTATTCTCATACTGGTTAAATTACAGGCAATTAAGGATAAGGATGGTAGCTTAGTAATAAAGCAGATAGCAAGAAAATAGTAAATATTGCAGATGTATTTCAGAATAATCAAAATACTGATATTTTTCCACTTTTCTTCACATTTTATGAAACAACTTTATTGAAACTCATGTGTCCTACAACTTTAAAAATGATTCAGGAGGGTATCCAGGAAGGTAGTACTCCCTTGCTTTACTTTACATTACATGTCTACAGACTATGTAATGATATCCCTTTTTTTATTCCTGATAATGGTAATTTGTAACTTCTCTCTTTCTTCTTGATTAGTGACTAGAGGTTTATCAACTTTTTAATCTGCTCAAGCCAGGTGCAGTGGCTCACGCCTGTAATCACAACACCGTGGGAGGCCAAGGCAGGAGGATCACTTGAGGTCAGGAGTTTGAGACCACCTTGGCCAATACGGTGAAAAAACCCATCTCTACTAAAAAATACAGAAATTAGCCGGGCTTGGTGGTGTCTGGCTGAGGCACGAGAATTGTTTGAACCTGGGAGGTGGAGGTTGCAGTGAGCCAAGATGGCGCCACTGCACTCCAGCCTGGGCAACAAAGTGAGACTCTGCCTCAAAAAGAAAATAAATTTTTTTTCGATCTGCTCAAAGAACCAGTTTTTGGTGTCATTGGTTTTCTTTTTTTGTCTATTTTTCTGTTTTTCATTTCATTCAATTCTGCTGTTAATCTTTATTACTCACTTCTCTCTGCTTGCTTTGGGTTTCATATATTCTTTTTATAGTTTATTAAGGTAGAAATTTAGATTATTGAATTGAGACCTATCTCCTTTTCTAATAAAAGCATTTAGTGCTATAAATTAACCTTGGAGTACTGCTTTAGCTGCATTGCACAAATTTTGGTAATTTATTCTATTTAAAATATTTTAAAAATTTCCTTCCTCTAAAAAAAGTATTTTTTAGGAGTCTGTTTTATATATTCTGAATATTTAGGGATTGATATTTTTCTTTGATTTCTGGTTTAATTCTACTATAAATACAACATTTTGTATGATTTTAACTCAAATTTGTTAAGATTTTACGGCCTAGTTTATGATCTGTCTTGGCAAGTATTTCATGGGCACTTAAAATGAATATATATTCTGCAATTGTTGGCTGGGTTGTTTTATAAATTTCAGTTAAGTCAAGGAGGTTGATCGTTCTATACAAGTCTTCCATATCCTTCCTAATAGTCTACTTACCCTATATCAATTACCAAGACACGTGCTGAAGTTTCCAAGCATAATGGCAGATTTGTCCATTTTTCTTTTAATTCTATCAGTTTTTGATTCAGATACTGGGGAGCTCTGTTATTAGATGAATACACATGTAAGACTGTTACCTATTCTTGGTAAATTGTACCTTTTATCATTATGAAATAATATGTCCCTTTATCCTTGGTAATTTTCTCTATTCTTAAGTCTACTTTGTCTGACTCTACTATAGTCACTATAGCTTTCTTTTGGTTTTTGTTGGCATGATTTTTTTCATTTTTTAACTTTAACCCTTTAGTGTCACTGTATTTAAAGAGGTTTCTTGTAGATAACATACAGTTAGGTCTTGTTATTTAATCCAATTAAATAATATCAATTTTCTAATTGGACCATTTACGTCATTTACACTGTTAATAATTAGTATAGCTGGATTTAAGGCTACCAATTTTATTATTGGCCTTCTGTTTGTCCTCTCCTCATTTGTTCCTGTCTTCCTCCTCTCATCCTCTGCCTGTTTAAACTAGACTTTTACGGCAGTTTTAGGTTCACAGCAAAAATGAGTAGAACATAAAGAGAATTCCCACATTCCCCTTTAGCCTCACATGCACAATTTCCCCTATAATTAACACCTTGCTAATATGTGTTATATGTGATGAACTAATACTGACACATGATTATTAACTACAGTCCATAATATGCATTAGGGTTCACTGTTTATGTTGCACAGTCTACGGATTTAAACAAATATATAGACTTTTAGTCACCATTGCAGAATCATACAGATTAATTTGACTAACCTAAAGTCCTCTGTGCTCTGCCTACTCATCCTCCCCCAACTAAATTTTGGCAACTACTGATCGTTTTTATTGTCTCTATAGTTTTGATTTTTTTCAGAATGTCATATATTTGAAATCTTATGGTATGTAGCCTTTTCACATTGGGTTATTTCACTCAGTAATATGCTTTTAAGGTTCCTCTAAGGCTTTTCATGGCTTGAAAGCTCTTTCCTTTTTAGTGTTGAATCACTGCCTAAAGGTACCATAGTTTATTTACCCATTCACCTACTGAAGGACATCTTGATTGTTTCCAAGTTGTGGCAATTAAGAATAAAGCTGCTATAAATATCTGTGTACAGGTTATTGTGTGGACATAAGTTCCTCTCACCTGGGTATATACCAAGAAGTTGTGACTGCTGGATCATATGGTAAAAATACAGTTTTATAAGAAACTGTCAAACTGTTTTCCAAGGTGGCTGTATCATTTTGCATTCCCATCACTAATGAATGAGTGAGTGTTCCTGTTGCTCTACATTTTCATCAGCATTTGGTGTTGTCATTCTTTTGGACTTTTGCCATTCCAACAGCTGTACTGTGGTATCTCATTTTTGTTTTAATTTGCAATTCCCTAATAACATATAACGTGGAACATCTTTTCGTACGCTTATTTAATTTGCAATTCCCTAATAACATATAACGTGGAACATCTTTTCGTACGCTTATTTGCCATCTGTGTACATTCTTTGGTGAGGTGGCCCTCCCCTCTGTTCAATATACTTTAGTATTCCATATTAATTTATCTACTTTTCAGCTGTATCATTGTACTGTGTTTTAGCAGCTGCTCTAGGGATTACAGTATACGAACCTAACTTGACACAGTCTACTTAAGAGTCGACATTTCACAAGTTCAAGTAAAACAAAGAAGTCTTACAACTATGAAACCCATTACTGTTGTGAAATATATTATATCAACATACAAATTTTTATACTTTTAAGTGTTCATTTTTCCTGCAAATGTAGTACAATATACATAGGGCTGCACACAGTGGCACATGCCTGTAGCCACAGCTACTTGGGAGGTTGAGGAGTGAGGATAGCTTAAGCTCAGGAGTTGGAATCCAGCCTGGGCAACATTTTATGAGACCCTGTCTCAAAATAATGATGATGATAATAATACACATAAAATATTAAAATCATAAGCATAAATTATAATGACTATTTACAAAAGGAAGACATTCTTATAACTAGAGCCCAAATTAAATATATATATAATCAGAATCTCAGAAGTCTTATTACAACTTCTGAGTCGTAAAAGCTATCTACTCTTACCTCCACACTCCAACCAACGGTAACTATTATTTATAACAGTTACCAACCAATGGTAACTATTATTCTTACTTCTAAGATGGTAAGTTATAAGTTAGTTTTACCTCCTACTAAAGTTCATATGAATGGGAAAACACACTATGTACTATTTTGTATTTGTTGCATACAATTGTATTTTGTACATTTTTAGTGCTGTATACTAGTAATCCATTATTTGTATACTACCATTAAACTATCCATTAAGAGATGAGTATTTTGTTGTTTCCAGTTTATTATGAAAAGGGTTGCTATCAACATGCTTATAGTTGTCTTTTAACTTTTTCAATGTGCTTGTAGCAATTTACATTTCAACAGTACCATATAAGAGTTCTGGGCCGGGCGTGGTGGCTCATGCCTATAATTCCAGCACTTTGGGAGGCCGAGATGGGTGGATCACGAGCTCAAGAGATTGAGACTATCCTGGTCAACATGGTGAAACCCGGTCTCTACTAAAAATACAAAAAATTAGCTGGGCATGGTGGTGCACGCCTGTCGTCCCAGCTACTTGGGGGGCTGAGGCAGGAGAATTGCTTGAACCCAGGAGACGGAGGTTGCGGTGAGCTGAGATCGTGCCATTGCACTCCAGCCTGGGTACAAGAGCGAAACTCCGTCTCAAAAAAAAAAAAAAAACAGTTCTGGATGGTCACCCGTCCTGTCAACATGTTGTGTAATCAGTTTATTTCAGCCATGTTGGCAAGTGTGCTTTGTGGTCTTAATTGGCACTTCCCTCATGAATCATAATGTTAAACAGGTTTTACATAGGTATATTGGCCTTCTGGATATCATCTTTGATAAATTGCCCATTTGAAACTTTTGTCCATTTATCCATTAGGTTTTCTCCCTTTTAAAAAACTGGTTTTTAGTTCTTCATAGTTTACATATATGAGTGCTTTTTTGGTCTTGCTCTTTTTCTTCTTTTAATGGTGACTTTTTTGATTTAAACAGTTTTATTGAAATAAAACCTACAAACTACTAAAATATACACATTGTAGTTCACATATCAATGAGTTTTAGTAAATTTACACAGTTGTGCGACTATCACTACCGTCCAGTTTTAGAACTCCTCTATCACCACAAAAAGCTCCCTCCTGCCCATCTGCAGTCAGTAACCACCTGAGCCACAACCCCAAGCAACTAACAATCTGCATCCTCCTATTCTGCATCTATTCTTCTTTAGATGATTTTCTTCTGATAATAAAAGTAATATGTAGCTATTTTAGAAAATTTAACATATAGATATATGTTCAGAGAATATCAGCTTGGGTTTGATTTGAGTAATGACTCAACTCCTAGAGCTACAATTAAAAGCAGGTTATTTTCTTCCAGCCAGTTAGCCTTTTCAAAGGGAATTCATAGTTTTACAAAAAACAAGCTTAATGTATCCTACATCTTCCTTATACCCACGGTTAGAAAGACACCTAAAAGTCAGGGAAGAGAAAAATTTAGTTTCCACTATGTGAAGCAAAGAGTATGTTGACTGTTGATGTAATGGTGAATATATTTCCTAGCAATCTGTACATCCCTAGGCAGCTGGGTATGGAGAGGGTCAGCAGTTTTACCAGCAAGTTTTAGTAGCTATAACAAGCAACAGCATGTGTATGACTAATTGTATCAGAAGAGAGCCACAAAACTTCTTTTAAAAAAAACCACTAAGTAGAGACATAGTGCTATGAAGTGACCAGAGCCTAACATACAGATCCATGCATAAATACTGCATGTCTCTCTAGTTTTTTTCTTTTTTTCCATCAAATCAGAAAATATTTTGGTCATTATTTCTTCAGATATGTTTTTCTATGCCCTCTTTCCTTTCCTCTCCTTCTGAGATCCAATTACATCTATGTTAGACCACATCATATTGCCCCACAAGTTAGAGCTATTTTGTTTTTTTACATCTTTGTTGTTGTTCTCTGGGCTTTAATAAACTATGACTTCAAATGTACTACTTCTGGACTGTCTAACAGATGTTAATCCAATTTAGCTTATTTTTTTATTGTCAAATATTACCTGTTTAATCTGTAAAAGTTCCATTTGCGTCTTTTTCATATCTTCATTGTTTTTTCTTTTTCATAATACAAATGGCCCTTATTGGTTACAACAGGCAGTGAAAGAGAGGAGAGGATAGAACAACTCCATCCCTGAGAAGTATCCAGAGACTCTGTTATCACCTTCCAAAATAAAAAATCTATTTTGTTCTCATCATATTTATGTTTTTTGTTATATCTTTGGGCATATTTAAAAGATATGTAATAGCTAATTTGAAATTCTTACCTACTATTTACATCATCTTCATCATTTTAAAGTCTGTCTCTGATTACTGGTTTTCTCCCCTTGTTAGGGGTTGTTTCCTCTTTGTCTGTCTACTAATTCCTGATTGGATGTCAGACCAATTACATCTACGTATTGTTGGATTTTGTTGTATCTTTTTTTTTTTTTAGACGGAGTTTCGCTCTTGTTACCCAGGCTGGAGTGCAATGGCACGATCTCGGCTCACCGCAACCTCCGCCTCCTGGGTTCAGGCAATTCTCCTGCCTCAGCCTCCTGAGTAGCTGGGATTACAGGCACGTGCCACCATGCCCAGCTAATTTTTTGTATTTTTAGTAGAGACGGGGTTTTACCATGTTGACCAGGATGGTCTCGATCTCTTGACCTCGTGATCCACCCGCCTCGGCCTCCCAAAGTGCTGGGATTACAGGTTGTTGTATCTTTTAAAGAGTGACAAACATTTTTCTTAACATGCAGGTAAGTTTCCTAGGATCAGTCTGATTCTTTTAAGAATTGCTTTTGCCGGGCGCGGTGGCTCAAGCCTGTAATCCCAGCACTTTGGGAGGCCGAGGCGGGTGGATCACGAGGTCGAGAGATCGAGACCATCCTGGTCAACATGGTGGAACCCCGTCTCTACTAAAAAGTGCAAAAAATTAGCTGGGCATGGTGGCACGTGCCTGTAATCCCAGCTACTCAAGAGGCTGAGGCAGGAGAATTGCCTGAGCCCAGAAGGCGGAGGTTGCGGTGAGCCGAGATCGCGCCATTGCACTCCAGCCTGGGTAACAAGGGTGAAACTCCGTCTCAAAAAAAAAAGAATTGCCTTTTAGCTTTGTGAGAGCAGGGTCAGAGAAGCCCTGATATTAGGACTATTTTGGTCCCATTACTAAAACAATGTCTTTCTGAGGATTATACCTAATACCTCATATAATAAAAGGTCATTTCATTCTGGCTGATGAGAACAGAATTACTCCTCTAATCCTGTATAAATACCAGAAATTGTTAGGTCTACAGGATTTAGGTGGTTCTTTCCCCAGTCTCATGGACTTTTAACCCACATATGCACAGATCAGTAGTTGGCCACAGAGACTCAAGGAAACCCCTCAGATCTCTAGCTGTTTCTCTTCATACAATTTCCGTCTCCTCTTTACTCTGCCTTACAAATTCTAGTTGCCTCTTCCTTTCTAATTCCATCTCTTCAATTACCAAGGCCATCGGCATTAGTTTGGGTTTCCTCTTCCTGAGCTGTGGCAAATTATCTTTAGGCATTAATCTGGGGCTTTCCTCGCTTATTTCTTCAAGATTGGAGTCCTGTAATACTTACTGTCTTAATATCTGAAAATATTTGACCTCTATCTTTTGTCCAGTTTCTGGTTGTTTAGAGCAGAAGGGCAATTCCTATATCAGCTAACCGTTTATGAATTCTATGATTTCATTTTGATGAAACTAAGCATTCAAGGAAAGGCACAGAGCTGAAGATAGCTGGATGCCATCCATTTCAACTACCTGCAGTTTCTTCATCTGTTAGTTGGTTTCCTCACCTTTATAGTAAGAATAATAGTATTTATCTTAGAATGATTGGAGGAAAACAAACAACAACTATTAGAAAATGCATATGTGTAAATATCTGGCAAAGGGACTAAAAAATATACTATACATTGGTCATTATCTATGGATGGGAGATGAATCTCACTTGTTCTTGCTCATCTGTATTTTCTAAATAATCAAAAATTAAATCATTACTTTTGAAATAACTTAATAGTCTATTAGAAATATTAAAGAGGACCCTTTTTCTAAAAATTAAATATAATTCATGAATACAGATTGAGAATATGTGAATTTGGAAGGATTTTAAAAGCCACAATAGGATTGTGATTATAACTAAGTTTTCATCGTACTAGCTATATGGTATTCTTCAGATTAAAGAATGATTTCAGTATGCAAAGCATCTGTAAAAGATCCAAGGTAACAAAACAAAGGACACTTAACAGCTTAATAGTTCTACCTTTCATAATCATGAGATTCATGTTTCCTTTTCAGACACGGAGTTCACCAAATTACCTTTTGATCAGAATTTGGCTTACCAGGCAGATTTGCTAATCAGAGAGAAATACGCTAAAAAACTAACCATTGTATTAAATCTGCTTATGACTCATGTTGTATATTAATAAATGTATATTCAACATGATTTTTTTCCCTATAACCCATTAATTTCTGCATTTCTAATCTACTAAGCGAACATCCAGACTCTGGATTGTGAGGACAGCAGCAAGGTAAACACAGACTTGCCCAAACCCTATCTTATTCTTCCCAACTAAATGTCATTACCCCATATGACTACGTATTAAGAAGGATTTTTAAAATTCATGGTAGTGATTTAATTATACTCAATTCCCTTTCCTTTAAGCTTATTAGCACATAATGAGTTATTTGGCTCCTTTGTCTTGCTTTTTCTTTTCTTTTTTTTTTAAAGGGGAAAGCAAGTGACCAAATAGCCTTCACAGATTCAAATTTTTCTTTATGCCTATGGTGAGAATTATCTAAAATACAATGACATTTCTAGCCCACAATTTGAAGAACTGTGCTTATAAATCAAACAAGATCATACACAATAATACATTAGTGGACAATTTATGTTCAAACATTCGAACTGTATAAGAAGCATTTTTTAAAATGTTAACATACACAGATATACCTATCACAAATAAGGAAATTTTTATTCAACAGTGAACACTGCTTCTGTGATATAAACATGAAACAGAGTAAACTTATGCAAAGCACTGTTACCTACCAGATTATTTCACTTATTTTCATAAATATCTATCGTATGAAAAGAGCTTAGGAGATAGATGATTTGAGAAGAATGGAAGAGGTAATTTAAAAAGCAATTTGAAAACAATTATTCTAGGAGAAAATTGGTTAATTATCATATTTATTCCTAAAAGCTCCCCTCCCCACAAAGAACTGGATTTCTATTTATATAAAGGTAAAATAAATACACAGAAAGAAAAAAAAAAAAAAACTTTAGCCTCATTTGGTTAACTACTGATGTAGCAGCATGAGGTTTAAGCAAGGAGAAAAAACATGATCATTATGCTAACAGTGACTTTACCTATGCAGCAAGATTTAAGGGCAGATTTTGTTTATAACATCAATTTTCTGCTCCTTTCTCCTCGCACTGAAAATAACAAATATCGGTATATCCACTATCCAGACGAAAAACAAAGGCACCTGACTTTTCTTTTCATCTCTAGTTCTTCTTTCGAAAATGGCCAGTGATATACGGCTTTTTAGAAACATAAATCAAAATCCCATTCAAGTACCCTGAAGATCCCTTTAACCTTTCAATGACAATCTGAAAGATACAGATTCTTATTTGTTTTAAGCAAAACAGGAAATAACCTGAAATTGGGCACTGATGCTGGGAGGTTTTTTCTTCTTGTGCAAATGAAGAAGAGACTTGGTAATGCGATCTTGTAGTGTCAGTCTTGTCAGGTGCTTTAAAGAATTTACTTCTAGCAAGTGCTGAAAAAAGAGAACAAACAAATTGCTTACATAAATTAATCTAAGAATAAGACAAAATTCTCAGCCAGTTTTTGTCATTTTCTATCTGTATTTTCATTTCCTATCTTAAATGACTGTAATGAATATGAAAGACTGATATGCAACATTCAGTCTATTCTCCGGTCTTCCTCTAGAAGCTAGAAAGCTAAAAAGAAATGTACACTTCCTAAACTCTCTTGCATCTAGAGTTCTGGATACGGTTTAAGTTTACCAATAAAAGGCCCACATGTGAAAATGGGAAGGTGTAACTGAAGCAGAGGCTCTGGCTACTAGTTCTGCTTCTGCTAGCAAAAATGCACATACTTTATGTACCCTTTTTTTCTGTGGTCCCAGCATCCAGGCACTAGTTTTGTGAATGCTCAGAGGCAAAGTGCAAAACATTTGTGTTGTCATCACAACTATACTAAATGCAGCTTAGCCCTGGAGCAACTAGTCGTAGCAGTTTCTTCCGGATGGCTAATTTACACCACAGGCAGTATATACCTGCCAGGAGCAGCTACACTGACAGCTTCCTGATTTTCTAGCTTTCTAATTACATCCAGGGACAGTTCTGCATATGTTATTTTAACATGTGACTTCTAATGACTTTGTAAGTGCCTACCTAATTAAGTCCCTTTATACTTAAAAATATCTACTGTAATTACGGTTATCTCAAACTGAAACCTGACTCATAAAGACAATAATACCACAGTGATAGTTGGTGGGCCACGGACATACACACATTAAAAAAACAAAGCATCTATTAACCATGATGTACTACACTATAAATTAGGAAAATAGGAGTTAGACATGAAGCTACTAAAGTATGTAAAGACAGTACAAAAGTATTTGGAAGCTTTTTTAGCCAATTACAATTTTTTAAACCACACGATATTTATGGTAGTGACTTTATAAATGGAAAGATTTTATATAGATGTAAATATATAATGTTATTTTAAAAGTAGTAAAAAGTCTTAATTTACGAGAAACACAAGATTGTGTTAAAAACATGACAAATTTTCAAGTCTAAAGGTATTTATTTTGACAATATAAACATTTAAAAAAATAAAACCATGCATATTGAAAAAAGTACAACACACATGTAAACAAGTTGAATTAAGGAAATGTTATGTCCTACAAATGAAAAGGCTTCTTATCTGTTTATAAAGTAACTTTAAAAAATTCTTAAAAAGACAGATACCACAGTAAAAAAAAAGAGCAGATGATCTGATGAAGCAATTCTCAAAGTTAAAATGGCAAGTAACAAAATCACAATCCATTCGATCTCACTTGTATTGAAGAAAAATGCCATTTCTTTTAAAAGAGGTTTTCTGCATCAGATTTGGAAATACAATAAAGACTGACAAGAGCCAGTATTCATGAGGAGGTGGGAAATAGGCATATACTGTACATACTCACTGTTCTTAGGAATGTAAATTATTATAACTTTCCTGACAAGCAATTTTACATTTAGATATTTATGCTAAGGAGTTATCAAAGAAGCTCTATGTTGCTTTTGACAATATACTTCAAAAAATAGTGAAAAATTATTAACAGAGATTTGCCATTATGTAGAATTATTTAAATAAAGTATGCTTCATTTACACAACTGAATACTCTGCAGCTCATAAAGTTACTGTAAACCTGTATTTCCTGACATGGGAAAATACTAGGACATTAAAAAATAATTTGATTGCCCATAAGGTTTATGAAAAAAGAGAAAATAATACCATAAATCTAAAGGTAAAGGGATACAGAGTTACTTTCTTAGGGCTTCAGTTCCTTATCTATTTCAATCCTTTCTTAATTCTATCATCATGGTTGAGTTTATTAAGCTTAGTTAACCAGTTTATTTTTTCAGCAAACACTATTGGCCCCCCGCCCAAAAAAAAAACAAAAAACAAAAAAAAAACACCCCACGTAAAACAACATACATGTAAAAAGGGCATTTGTGCTAAATTTTAGACAATTTTTGATTTACTTTTATTAGCATTTTTGAATTATCACATGCTTCACTATATGCATATTCATAAAAAATTTTTCATATTGTTCAAGAATCAATCAGAATAATGTATAGGTTATCCTTAAGTAAAAACAAATTAGCAAGTTAGCATTAAAGGCTAAAATAATTCCTCCCCTTCCACTTTTAATATATTATTGAGAAAAAGACCTTGGAAATAAAGTTTGAGTTTTAATTGTTTCTCACTGTGAAAATAATACCAGAGAGACTATGGAAAATAAAATAACTATTAAAAAGTCTTTGCTGTTATGTATATTGTAAAAGTTTGAAAAACTAAATATGACATATTTCTGCCTCAGAGTCATTTCAATTTTTTTCATTTGCTTGGAATACTCTATAGCTGTGCCTTCACAAGGCTTGGTTTTAAGTGGCACTGAATTTGTAGTTTAACTTTCTCAGAAAGTTCTTGCTTAAATACTGAAAACATAACCCACTTCCATGTCAATTACATGTCACTTAATTTTCAACACTGCACATAATATCATCTAAATTATCTTTTCATTTATTTGTTAATTTGTATACTGTCTTATTTTAAAAATAACCTCCTGGAGTGCCAGGTACTGCGTCTCAGGCCTGTAATCCCAGCATGGTTGAGGTAGACAGATCACTTGAGCTCAGGAGTTGCAGACCAGTCTAGGCAACATTGCAAGACCTCGTCCCTACTAAAAATACAAAAATTAGCCAGGCATGGTGGTGAGCACCGGCAGCCCTAGCTATTCAGGAGGTCAAGATAGGAGGACTGGTTGAACTCAGCGGGCAGAGGCTGCAGTGAACCAGGATTGCACCACCGCACTCCGGCCTTCGTGACTGAGTGAGACACTGTCCCAAAAATAAAAAATAAGTAAAAGATAACCTCCCATAAGATTTTGACAGTACTGTTCATCCCTGTACCAATGAATTCCGAAAATAGTGTCTGGTTGAGAATAGGATTCAATAAATATTCATTTGAATGAATTAAATACCTAGCAACTGGCTCGGCGTGGTGACTCATACCTGTAATCCTAGCACTTTGGGAGGCTGAGGTGAATGGATTACCTTAGGTCAGGAATTTGAGACCAGCCTGGCCAACATGGTGAAACCCCATCTCTACTAAAAATACAAAAATTAGCCAGGCAAGGTGGCGGGTGCCTATAATCCCAGCTACTTGGGAGGCTGAGGCAGGAGAATTGCTTGAAGCTGGGAGGCGGAGGTTTCAGGAAGCTGAGATGGTGCCACTGTGCTCAAGCCAGAGTGACAGAAGACTGTATCAAAAAAGAAAAAAAGCACAAAAAAAAAGAAAAGAAAAAGCTAGCAAGCAACTAATGAACTTTGAGCAATGCCTTCCCTATCAAGTGGAGATCAGACTTCTTCCCATATACCTAACCATAACTTGGTGAATCAGCATATATACACAGAGTGATTACTAAAGGTCAAGCTGTGTTAAGTGCTAGGGACATATTGCATTCCGGTTCAGGCTACTAGGACATTAAAAAATAATTTGATTGCCCATAAAGTTTATGAAAAAAGAGAAAATAATACCATAAATCTAAAGGTAAAGGGATACAGAGTTACTTTCTTAGGGCTTCAGTTCCTTATCTATTTCAATCCTTTCTTAATTCTATCATCATGGTTGAGTTTATTAAGCTTAGTTAATCAGTTTATTTTTTCAACAACTATCTACTGCTTGCTGTGCAAGGTGCTGTAGACAAAAAGGTTAATAAGCTATTGCTTGATATAGTCTAAATGTTTGCATCTCCCAAAATTCATATATTGAAACCTAATCCCAGTGTGACAGTATTAAGAGGCAAAGAGGAGGGGCCCTTGTGAAGTAGCTGGGTAGCAGTATTAGTACTTTGATAAAAGAAGACCAAAAGAGCTTGTTCATCCCTTCTGCCATGTTAAAACACACAGAAGGTACCATTCCATGAGGAATGGGCCATCGACAGACGACAACTGTGAAAACTTAGTTTTGAACTTCCCCGCCTCTTGCACTGTATTTTTTTGTTTGCAAATTAGCCAATCTAAAACATTTTATCATAGTAGCCTAAACAAACTAAGGCATTTCTCATGCTATTAACAAGGACTAAAATGGGTAATAAAATTAACTTCAAGGCTGGACACAGTGGCTCACACCTATAATCCCAGCACTTTGGGAGGCTGAGGTGAGCAGATCACTGGAGGCCAGGAGTTGGAGACCAGCCTGGCCAATATTGGAAAACCCTGTCTCTAACCCCCACGCCCCCCGCCAAAAAAAAAAAAAAAAGCAGGGCATGGTGGTGCACACCTGTAATCCCAGCTACTTGGGCGGCTGAGGCATGAGAATTGCTTGAACCCAAGAGGCGGAGGTTGCAGTGAGCCAAGATAGTGCCACTGCACTCCAGCCTAGGTGACAGAGTAAGACTCTTGTCTCAAAAAAATAACTTCAAGATTTCAGCCCAAGTGACTATAAAAATTTACTAGGAGAGCAACACAGTAAAATCGCTCCAGTCATGAATTTTGAGAAAAGGAAGATATCCAAGTACAAAAGTACAACTGGGCAATGCAGCTGTCACGGAAAGAATGTAACTTAAAAAAATAGGTCGTGTTAGAAAAGTAGATCTAATAGAAGTGACAGTTTCAAGTTGAGGGAATAAGTTCTAACAAGAAAAATGGGAAAGCACTATCAAAACAGAGTTATCATCTTGTGGAAGGATGAACTTGAGCTCATGAAAGCTGCCTCTGCATTTCAAGTGGATGCCTGTCTGAAGCAAACTAAGCTAACTTGTTATCTAAAAGGGAACAGCTGTGTGTCATCTCAGAGACTGTAAGTTGTACAAACTAAGTGCTGACTGTGGCTCCTGTAGAGAGTTTTAATGGAAAGGCTCCCTGTAATAACAAGGATCTCAGATAATTTTGACTTATTCTGCAAAACCCAAGCTAGATGTCTTCCCTCTCGTCCACTCCTCCTGTACTCCATCTCTTCCTAAGTCATCCATACTTCTTAAATAGAGAACTCAGTCTGGAATGAAATTAGTGAGTTGAAGATGTTTGGTCTCCTATTATATACTCAAAAAGTTCCTCAGGGGAGGGATATACCTTATCTAGCATAGACTGTGTAAACAGAAGATACTGTAAATAAAAAGTTAAAAAGAATTAAAAGCAGTAATAAGTTTCAAAGATATATATTCAGTAAGTAAAAAGGTCAAAAAGTTAGTATGGTCTAAATTCCTTTCCCTCAACGATCTTTTTCCAACAGCTTTACTAAAACAAAATAAGCTGAATGTATTTAACATATACAATATAAGTTCTGACACATTTATGTAGCTATGAAGCCATCACCACAATCAAGACAATGAATTATGGCATCAAGGCCATAACCCCTAATGCTTTCTTTGTTCCTTCTGCCCCTTTGCCACTCCTCCCTCTTCCTTAAACACTGCATGCTGCTTTCTGGCAATCTTTAATCTACTTTAGGTCACTGTCCATTTTTGGTTTTTCATCTTTTTTAGAACGACAGATAATAATTGTCTATATTTATGGGGCACAATGTGATGTTATGATACATGTATACACTGAGTAGTGATTAAATCAGGCTAAATAAAATATCCACCATCTCACATACTTATTTCTTTGTGGTGAGATCATCTGAAATTACTTGTACAGCAACTTTGAAATATATAATGCATTATTATGAACTATATTCAACCTGCTATGCAAAGGATCACTAGAATCTGTCTACTGAAACATTATCCTTTGACCAATGCTGCCCCTTTCCCATCCCAACCCTATACCCTCAACCTTTGGAAACCATGATTCTATTATATACTGCTATGAGTTTGGCTTTTTGTTGTTGTTATGGTTAAAATAAATATTTTAAAACAATATAACCTTTTGTTTAATTTGAGTCAGCATTCATTAAGTAGCCCATTGTTAGTTCCTAAGGAACAAATATGTATAAATATCAAGCGCTATATAATTGATGATTACTTGATGTACTTAACATTAGATAATTAAGCTGTGTCTTCCTCCTTTCCAATTCGTATGCCCTTTATTTCTTTCTCTTGCTTAATAGCTCTGGCTAGGACTTCCAGTACTATATTAAATAGAGAAAGTAGTGAAAGTGGGCATCCTTGTTTTATTCTAGATCACAGAAGCTTTCTATTTTTCCTTGTTTAGTATGTTGTCTGTGAGTCTGTCATGTGACCTTTATTGAGGTACATTTGTTCTGTCTATAACATGAAAATTTTTATAATGAATGAATGTTGAATTTTGTCAAATGCTTTATCTGTGTCTACTGAAATAACTGTGTAATTTTTCCCTTAATTCTGTTAGTGTAATATATCACATTTACTGATTTACATATGTTAAACAATTCTTGAATTCCTGGAATTAATCCCATTTAGTCATGAAAAATTATCTTTTTAATGTGCTATTGAATTTCGTTTCTTAGTAGTTTGTTGAGGATTTATGCATCCATGTTCAATCAGAGACACTGCCCTGTAATTTTCTTTTTTTGTTGTGTTTTTGTCTAGTTTTCATATCAAGGCCTTGAAAACGGGTTTAGAAGAATTCTTTCTCCATTTGTTTGAAATAGTATGAAAAGAACTAAGATTAATTCTTCTTCAAATATTTGGTAGAATTGAACAGTGAACCCATCATGTACTGGACTTTTCTTTAATGGGAGACTTTTTATTACTGATTTCAACTCATAGTTGTTACTGATTTCTTTGTATTTTCTATTTCTTCATGATTCAATTTTGGTAGTTGTATGTGACCAAGAACTTACCCATTTCTTTTAGGTTTTCTAAATAGTTGGCTTAGAGTTGCTAGTAATAGGCTCTTATGATCCCTTGTATTTCTGTGTTATCAGTCATAATGTCACCTTTCACATCTCTGAATTTATATGATTGTGCTCCTTTTAAAATTTTGTCTAGCTAGAAATTTGTCGATTTTTATCTTTTCAAAACACTAACTCTTCATTTCATTAATGTTTTTTATTGTTTAAGTCTCTCACTTATTTCTGCTGTGATCTTTATTACTTTTCTTCTATTAATTTGGGGTTTACTTTGTTCTTGTTTTTCCTAGTTCCTTAAGAAATGTTATTGGTGGTTTATTGAAAATCTTTCTCATTTACTGACATAGACAATTATTGCTATAAACTTCCTTATTAGAACTGCTTTTGCTGTAGACCATAGGTTTCGGTATGTTGCATTTGTATTCTCGTTTGTTTAATTTTTTTTTTTTGAGACGGAGTTTTGCTCTTGTTACCCAGGCTGGAGTGCAATGGCGTGATCTCGGCTCATCGCAACCTCCGCCTCCTGGGTTCAGGCAATTCTCCTGCCTCAGCTTCCTGAGTAGCTGGGATTACAGGCACGTGCCACCATGCCCAGCTAATTTTTTGTATTTTTAGTAGAGGCGGGGTTTCACCATGCTGATCAGGATGGTCTCGATCTCTTGACCTAGTGATCCACCCGCCTCGGCCTCCCCTTTTTTTTTTTTTCTTTTTAGATGAAGTCTCACTCTGTCGCCCAGGCTGGAGTGCAGTGGCATGATCTTAGCTCACTGCAAATTCCACCTCCCAGGTTCAGGCAATTCTCCTGCCTCAGTCTCCTGAGTAGCTGGGATTACAGGCGTGTGCCACCACGCCCAGCTAATTTTTGTATTTTTAGTAGAGACGAGGTTTCACCATGTTGGTCATGACCTCATGATCCACCTGCCTCGGCCTCCCAAAATGCTGGGATTACAGGCATGAGCCACCGCACCTGGCCTAAATTTTTTTTTAATTTCCTTTTTAGTATCATGACTCATTTGCAGTTCAGAAGTATGCTGTTTTAAAACTACTTGTACATAGTTTCTAAAGAATCTCTTATTATTGATTTCTAGTTTAATCCCTTGTGATCACAAAAGACACCTCCCATTTTGAAATTTTTTAACTTACTGAGACTTATTTTATAGCCCAACACATGATATATCTTGAAGTCCTGTTGCTAATGAAAAAAATGTGGCTGGGTGTGGTGTACACACCTGTAATCTCAACACTTTGAAAGGCCCAGGTGGGTAGATCACCTGAGGTCAGGAGTTCAAGACCAGCCTGACCAACATGGTGAAACCCCCATCTCTACCAAATACACAAAATTAGCCAGACGTGGTGGTGCATGCCTATAATCCCAGCTAAGTGGGAGGCTGAGGCAGGAGAATCACTTGAACTCGGGAGATAGAGATTTCAGTAAGCCAAGATCATGTCATTACACTCCAGTCTGGGCAACAAGAGCAAATACTGTCTCAAAAAAAAAAAAAAAAAGAGAAAAGAAAAGAAAATAGAAAAACAATAAAAAATGTGTATTCTACAAATGCTGGGTAGAATGTTTTGTAAATGTCTGTTGGGTTCATTTATCTAAAGTGCAGTTTAACTTCACTGTTCTTTGCTGATTTTGTCTTATTGTTCTAACCATTGCTGAAAGTGTAGTGTTGGATGTGGGGGGAGATCCCATAAGCGCCAAGGCAGGAGCAAAAGGCCTCAGCCTATTTCCATATAAATAATGAAGAAGAAAGTAACTAGAAATATAACTGTAGTAGTTATTAGTTATCCATATGTGATCTTAGTTATTTATAGGTGATCTTAATCCTTTTACTAATGCCTCTCAGGTCAGAAGTGTGAACCTGGGGTGACACTGTGAAATGAATGACACTAAGGCAAGATGCTTTAAGCACTCTGTCACGCCCATGTAAGGGCTGTTGGAGGGCTCATTGGCTGCATGGCAATGCCAGTGCTGTCAAAGTGCCTGCTGTTCAGCCAGCTAGGGAAGGAGATGTCCAATATGGCCAAGACATCTCCTTCCTGGGGAATTTTGGAGAAAACTCCACTTCCCCAAGCTCTTGTGGTAAGGTCTGATGGCTGTCAGGTAAGCCCGCAGACATCCAGGGGCTTAATGTCTCTATGTGATGCTGTGCTTCAGTGGTCACGTTCCATGTCTACTCTCATGTTCTGCTTCTGTACCTGGTTTCTTTTGTCTTAGAAAAGAAAATCAGTAATAGTAATATAAATCTTAATGTTGTAGCTCTTTCTTGATAAGTATGGAAAAAGTACTGATGCATTACGCTCCTTAATTCGGGTGCCAGAAATTCCTGTGCCCCTACCTGAATGATATGTGATGTACTTGAACCTATGACTGCCATGCCCTATCTACCCTGCCCCCAGTCACCAACTACCGAGGCCATGCCCTACCTCCCCTGGCCCCAGTCTCTGCCAGACCCTACCCACCCTGCCCCCAGATTTGCAACTCAATAAAAGTGAGAGAGTCCCGGCATTCCGGGTCTTCGGTCTTCAAGATTTGGGTAGCAGTGGACTCCTGGGCCCAAACTCTTCTTTTCTCTATCTCTGTGTCTTGTGTCTTTTATTTCTACAATTTCTCATCTCTGCACCAGCTGGGAGGGGCTCACAGAATCCTGTAGGGCTGGACCCTACATTGATGTCCCCTATAATTACTGTATTGCTATCTCTCTCTCCCTATAGATCTAATAATATTTGCTTCACATATTTCTGGGTGCTCTAATGTTGGTTGCATATATATTTTTAGTTGTTATATTCTCTTGCTGAATTGATCCCTTTATCATTATACAACGGCCTGCTTGTCTCATTTTACCGTTTTTGACTTGAAGTCTATTTTATCTGACATAACTATAGCTACTCATGCTCTCTTTTGGTTTCTATTTGTGTATAATCATTTCCCATTCCTTCTCTTTCATTTTGTGAGTCTTTACAGGTAAAGCGAGTTTCTTGAATGCATCATACAGTTGGGTCTTGTTTTTATTCATTCCATTAATCTGTATCTTTTAATGGGAGAATTTAATGCATTTTCATTCAAAGTCATTACTGATAGGTGAGGACTTACTCCTGCCATTTTGTTCATTGTATTCTAGTTGTTTTGTATATATTTTTTACCCTTCTTCCTCTTTTACGATTTATCTGTCTCATTTGGTGTTTTTCTGGAGAAATAAGCTTTAATTCTTTCCTCTTTCTTATTTATGTAACTGCTGTCATTTTGTTCTTTCAGGTTATTATGGGACTTACATTTTAAAATCTTATAATAGACTATTTTAAACAGGTAACAACTTAACTTTGCATATAAATACACTAGACTTTTATCCCTACCTCCCAAAATTTATAACTTGCTGCATTAGTTTACATCTTTTTAAAATTATGTGTTACTTAACATTTAATTGTAGCTACAGACATCACTGACCATTTTAAGTTATAACTTTCATATCAGAGATTAAAAGACTATATGCCACCATTATATTAATAATATATTCTGAGTTTGAAAGTGAAATTGGCTCTACTGGTTCTAAATTTGATTCTGAACTTTCTTCTACCAGTGAGTTTTATTCTTTTTCATATTTTTATCATGGTAGTTATCGTATCATATTTCTTCTGTCCCTGTACTGACCTGTGCATTTGGTAAAGCAGCTGCCTCTTCCAATTTTATGGAGTAACTTTCATAAGAAGACATTTTCCACTAGACGGATTCTAGGGTGTAATTGGGTAGGGTGTTTTGGCTTTGGTTCTAGGTAGGTGCAGCAGTGTAGTCTCTATGTGATTTCTTTAGCTGTAATCAACATCCACTGTTTACTGCCTCAGTGACTTAGGCTGTGTGTGTTTACAAAGTTGGTGTACTTTTCCAGTACTATGTTGGTGCCACCAAGCAAGCCAGTGCTCTGGTCCTAGAGAGCACATGCAAAGCTTGAGTGATAGTTCCAAGCCATGCATAGTGGTATATACCTATAATCCCAGCAACTTGGGAGGTTGAGGCTGGAGGATTACTAGAACCGAGGAGTTCACATCCAACTTGGGCAACATAATGAGACCCTGCATGTTTTTGTTTGTTTGTTTGTTTAAGTGCAGAAGGCCAGACAGTGGTTCATGCCTGTAACTCCAGCACTTTGGGAGTCCGAGGCAGGAGGACTGCTTGAGCTCAGAAGTTCCAGGCAGCCTAGGCAATACAGTGAGATCCTGTCTCTACCAAAAACAGAAAAATTAGCCAGGCATGGTGGTGCATGCCTGTATTTCCAGCTACTTGGGAGGCTAAGGCCAGAAAAATGACTGAGACTGGGAGGTAGAGGCTGCAGTGAGCCATTATCACACCACTGTACTCCAGCCTGGGTGACAGAGTGGCTGTGGATAAAGCCACCAAACAAGCTGATCTTGATGCCAAGGGTGTGTGTCCAAAGCATGGTTGTTCAAGCAAATGAAATGGCAGTGTCACCAGGAGCAGAGCTACCAGACAGCCTGAACCTCAGGCCCTGCAGCGTACACATACAGAGCATAGTGGTTCTGTAGGTCGCAGAGGTGGCATTACTGGATACACACCAGTCCACTGGCTCTTGAAGGCACACACAAAATGCACCGCTTCAGCCAGTTGTAGGAGAATGTCATCAGATGCTGGGTGGGCTGGTCCTCAGGACCTGGGGTTAAGAGTACACATCTACTCGTCATGGGGGTGGAGTTAGCAAGAGGGAGGACACCAAGTGGGTCCATCCTCAGGCCCTGGGGGAAGGCACAAATCCGACAATCATAGGTGCTACATTGTCAGGGATGGGGCTACTGGGCAGGCTGATCCTCAGGCCCTAAGACATTTCTTTGGCAAAATGTCTATTTAAGTTCTCTGCCCATTTTTAAGTCAAATTATTTGCTTTTTTGCTAGTAATTTGTTTGGACTCCTTATTCATTCTGGACATTAACTCATTGACAGATGCATAGTCTACAAATATTTTCTCCCATTCACAGTGTGTCCCTTCATTCTGTTGATTAGTTTCTTTGCTGTGCAGAAGCTTTTGAGTTTGATGTAATCCCATCTGTCTATTACTGCTTTTGTTACCTGTGCTTTGGGGAGGTCATAGTCAAGATATCAATGTCCAGACCAATGTCACAGAGTTTTCCCCCTATCTTTTCTTCCACAGTTGTCCCTCAGTATCCATGGGGACTGGTTCCAGAACCACGCTGAGATAAAATTTGTACACACTCAAGTCCCATGGCTGGCCCTGCAGAACCCACAGGTACAAAAAGTTGGTCCTCCATAAGGGTGGATTTTGCATCTCAAAACTACCATATTTTTGATCCACATTTGGTTGCATATGTAGAACCCACAGATATGGATGACTGTATTTATTTTTTAAAGCCCATGTATAATGGACCTGCACAGTTCAAACTTGTGTTCAAGTTTAACAGTTTCAGGTCTTAAGCCTTTAACCCACTTGAGTTAGATTTTTATGTGGGGTGAGATATGGTTCCAATATCATTCTTCTACATGTGGATATCCAGTTTCCCCAACATCATTTATTGAAGAGACTGTACTTTACTCACTGTGTGTACTTGGCACCTTTGTTGAAAGTCAACTGACCATAAGTGTATGGGTTTACTTCTGGGCTTTTAATACTTTTCTACTGGTCAAAGTATATTTCCTTCTGCCAGTTCCATGTTGTTCTGATAATAGCTTTCTAACATACTTTTAAATCAGGTAGTCTGAGCCTCCAGCTTTGCTCTTTTTGTTCAAGATTGCTTTGGCTATTTGGGGTCTTTTATATATTCATATGAATTTCAGGATATTTTTTATTTCTGTGAAAAATGAAATGAAATTTTGTAAAGACTGTACTGAATCAGTGAATCACTTTGGGTAATATGGATTTTTTAACAATGTTTATTTTTCCAACCCACTAACGCAGGATATCATTGTGTCTTCAATTTCTTTCATCAATGTTTGATGATTTTCTGTATACAGATTTTTAACCTCATTAGTTAAATTTACTATAAAATAGCTTATATTTTTTGATGCTATTGTAAATGGGATGATTTCCTTAATTTCTTTTCAGATAGTTCATTTTTTGCTTATAAAACGCTACAGATTTTTTTGGCTGGGTGCAGTGGCTCATGACTGTAATCTTAGTACTTTGGGAGGCCAAAGCAGGAGAATCATTTAAGGCTAAGACTTCAAGACTTGCCTGGGCAACGCAGAGAAGATTCTAACTCTACACAAAAAAAAAAAAAAAAAAAAAAAAAATTTAATAGCCAGATTGCGGTAGCATATATCCACAGTCCTAGCTACTGAGGAGGCTGAGGTGGGAGGATTGCTTGGACCCATGAGTTCAAGGTACATTGAGCTACGATCACGCTATTGCACTTCAGCCTGAGTGGCAGAGTGATACCTTGTCTCTATTTAAAAAAAAAAAAAACAGAAAGAAACACCACTGATTCTTGTATGTTGACTCTGTATCCTGAAACATTGCTGAAGTATACTATGGAATTCCTATAACAGTTCTAACAGTTTTTTGGTGGGGTCTTGAAGATTTTCTGTATAACGTTACATTGTTGACAATCACAATATGACTTCTTCCTTTTGAATCTGGATGCCTTTTATTTCTTTTTATTACCTAAATTCTCTAACAATTCCAGTAATACACTGAATAGAAGTGACAGTGGGCATCCTTTTCTTGCTCCTGATCCTAAAAGAAAAGCTTTCAACTTTTCAGAGTGAGTATAACGTCAGCTGGCGTCTTGTCACATATGGCCTAATTATATTGAGGAACAGTCCTTCTATACCAAATTTGTTCAGTTTTTATCATGAAAGGTTGACTCTTGTCAAATTCTTTTTCTGCATGTGCTGAGATGATAGTACAGCTTTTGCTATTCATTGTGTTAATATGGTCAATCACATTTACTGATTTGCATATGTTGAACCATTCTTGTATCCCAAGAATAAATCCCAATTGATCATGGTAAATGATCCTTTCAATATTGTATTGAATATGGTGTAATAGCATTTTGACAAGGATGTTCACTATTGTGAATAGTGCAGAAATTAATATAGACATAGAAATATTTATTTTCCTCTGGGCATGCACCCAGTCATGAGATTGCTGGGTTGCATGGGAGTTCAACTCTTAGTTCTTTGAGAAATCTCCAAAGTGTTCTCCACAGTACCCGAACTAATTTTCTTGCAGTATTTTCGTAGGGTATCAGGATAATGCTGACCTTATAAAATGAGCTTGAGGTATTTTCTCTCCTGTTTAATTTTTTGAAAGAGTTTGAGAAGAACTGGGATTCATTATTCTTTAAATGTTTGGTAGTGCTGCATCGTGAAACTATCTGATACTGGGCTATTCTTTTTTGAAAGAATTTTTATTGCTGGCAGGGCACAGTGGCTCATGCCTGTAACCCAAGCACTCTGAGAGGCCAAGGCAGTCAGATCACTTGAGCTCAAGAATTCGTGACTAGCGTGGCCAACATGGTCAAACCCCAACTCTACTGAAAATACAAAAACCAGCCAGGTATGCTGGCACACACCTGTAATCCCAGCTACTTAGAAGGCTGAGGCAGAACTGCTTGAACCCGGGAGACGAAGGTTGCAGTGAGCCAAGACTGAACCACTGCACTCTAGCCTGGGTGACAGAGCAATACTCCATCTTAAAAAATATATATATATATATATATTGCTGATCCAATTTCCTTATTATTGATCACATTTCTGGTTTCTTCATGACTCAGTCTTGGTGAGTTATGTTTCTTTGAACTTTATCCACTTCTCCTATGTTATCCAATTTGTTAGCATATAAGTTCTCATATAATAGTCTCTGTTTCTCATTTCTGTGGTATCTCTCATTTTTTATTTTATTCTCTTTCTTAGTTATTTTGTTTATCCTTAAAAATCCAACTCTTAGCTTCACTAATCTTTTCTATTGTTTTTGTAGCTCTATTTTTTTCTGCACTGATCTTTATTTCCTCTCTTCTACTAACTTGGGGTTTATTTTGTACGACTTCTTTTTGTTCCTTGAGGTATAGCATTATGTTGTTTATTTGAGATTTTTTTTCACTTTTCAAATTACACTGATGTATTCTTTTGTGTGTCTTTGTGTGTGTGTCTGTGTGTGTGTGTAATTGATAGGGTCTTACTCTGTCACCCAGGCTGGAGTACAGTGAAATGAACATAGCTCACTGCAGTCGCAAACTCCTGGGCTGAAGTGATACTTCCTCCTCAGTCTTCTGTGTAGCTAGGACTACAGGCACTACCACCACATCATCTTCTTTATGTGGGCATATGTTCTTATGAAATCCCTCTAAGAACTGCTTCTGTTGCATTCTGTAAGTTTTGCTAAGTTGTGATTCCATTTTCATTTGTCTCAAGATGTTTTTTAACTTCCCTTTCAACTTTTTATTTGCTATAAGTACATCAAATTAAGTTGTTCAAGAGAATATTGTTTGAATTTCCACATGCATGAATTTTCCATGCTTTATCCTATTATTTATTCTTAGTTTCATACCACAATTGGTCAGGAAAGATACCTGATATGATTTCAGTGTTAAGACTTGTTTTATGAACATATGATCTATGCCGAAGAATGTCCTTTCTATGCTTCAGATGAATGTGTATTCTGATGCTGTTGATTGAAATGTTCTGTAGATGTCTATTAAATGCATTTGGTCCACTGTTCTCTTCAAATCCAGTGTTTCCTTTTTGATTTTTGGTGTATATGGTCTGTTCATTGTTCCAAGTGGGGTACTGAAATCCTCTAGGATTACTGTATTATAGTTTATCTCTCTCTTCAGATGTCTCAACATTTGCTTTATACATTTAGATACTACAATGTTAGATGCATATATATTTAAAATTGTTATATCCTTTGGATGACCAGACCCCTTTTTATCATTATATATTGACCTCCTTTATCTCATCTACAGTTTTTTACTTAAAGTTTATTTTGTCTGTTACAAGGATAACTACTGTTGCTCTCTTTAAGTTTTTATTTGCATGGGATTATCTTTTTCCAGCCCTTAATGTTCAGTTTATACATCCTTAAAGCTAAACTGAGTCTCTTGCAGGTAGCATATAGATGAGTCTTTTTTTTGTTTTGTTTTGTTTTGTTTTTGAGACAGAGTCTCGCTCTGACACTAGGCTGGAGTGCAGCGGCTCAATCTCAGCTCACTGCAACCTCCACCTCCCGGTTCAAGTGATTCTTCCACCTCAACCTCCCAAGTAGCTGGGACTACAAGTGCACACCACCATGCCCAGCTAATTTTTGTATTTTATAGTAGAGACAGGTCTTCAACATGTTGATCAGGGTGGTCTCCATCTCTTGACCTCGTGATCCACCCACCTCGGCCTCCCAAAGTGCTGGGATTACAGGTGTGAGCCACCAAGCCTGGCCCGAGTCTCTCTTTTTTAAATGCATTCAGGCACTTTGTGTCTTTTAATTGAAAATTTTAATCCATTTACATTCAAACCAGTTATTGAAATTTACTATTGCCACTTCGTTCATTATTTTATTATTTTGTAGAGGCTTTCTTCCAATACTGCTGTCTTTCCTTTGTGGTTTATTGTTTTTTATAGCAGTATGATTTCCATCCTCTTATCTTTGTGTATCCACTAAAGGTGGTCACTTTGAGGCTTACATAAAGCCAGTGATATACTTATAACTTCAGTTTTATGCTTATAAAAACTAAACTTCCATTGCATGCATAAACACGACACTTTTACTCACCCTTCCTGTTTTTTCTTTTTGAGGTTACATTTTGTATCTTTCTGTAATTTATATCCCTTCACATTGTTGTGATCAGTGCATGAACAAATTCCTTCCAGGAATAATCTACAGAGATAATCTGCTCCAGCTTTATTGCTGCAGCAAGCCAGATGAAAAAATTCAGTAAACACTGGAACTCATAGTCAGTATCCCAGGGGTGTACCATTTATTTGTTTGCCCCACTGGCTACCAGATGCAGCCCAGAGGAGCCCAATTCTCAAACAACAGGTAGAGAAGTATATAGACAAACTCCTTCCAGAAATTAAATGGGGAGTGTGCTTTTTTTTTTTTGAGACTGAGTCTTGCTCTGTCGCCAGGCGTCAGGCTAGAGTGCAGTAGCATGGTGTTGGCTCACTGAAACCTCCACCTCCCGGGTTCAAGCAATTCTCCTGCCTCAGATTCCCAAGTAACTAGGACTACAGGCGTGTGTCACCACACCCAGCTAATTTTTGTATTTTTTAGTAGAGACAGGGTTTCATCATGTTGGCCTGGATGGTCTCAATCTCTTGACCTCGTGATCCACCCGCCTTGGCCTCCCAAAGTGCTGGGATTACAAGCATGAGCCACTGCGCCCAGCCGGGAGTGTGCTTTTTAATTACTTATCTGCATTGACCCAGGAAGGTGTAATCCCTGGAAACGTCTGTGTCATTAAAACCACCTCTTTGTTCTCTGTTACTGTAGTTCACATTTTCTAAGATTTATATACCGTATCTACTATTACATGTAATTATTTTGAGATTCATTCATGTTGTTACATGTATCAACAGTTTATTACTTTTTATTGCTGAGTTAGGTATTTCATCATATGGATATACCACAGTGTGTTTACCTATTCTTCTGTTGATGAAAGTCTGAGCTGCTGCCAGTTTTTGGCTGTGACAAATAAAGCTGCTATGAACATTAATAAAACAAAGCAAAACAAAACAACCCTCCCCCCACCAAAAACAAACAAACAAACAAAAAAACAACCACAAAAAACCAGAGCTATATTAACATAGGGGCAAGTACTGCTCACCAATTCCTGCCCAGTATTTATATATGATTTATATGGGTTAAAATAATAATGTTATTATTTTATGGCATTTGAAAAATTATATATAATTCAATTTTCAGTGTCCATTAACAAAGTTTTATTGGAATGCAAATTATAGCTGTATTTGTGCTACAACAACAAAGTCAACTAGTTAAAACAGAAATCATAAGCCTGAAAAGACAACATCCCTTTACAGAAAAAACCTGGAAAACATTTACTACAGATAATTGGATAAGGTGAGCACTAATCAGAAATTAGTTTAAAATCAGGTAGAATTCACCATTTGACCTTAATTTGGCTCAAGGAGAAATGAAAAGACTTTATATAAAGAAACAATAATGAAACAAAAATTTACATATATATTCAGAAGCTATTAAAATACTAGAAAATGGTATATATCACAAATAAATATTTACCTGAATCAATTTCATAACAGTGATATTTCTAAAATGGATTCAACTAAGTGCATGTTCACTATCATTTCAAGACTAAATACAAATAAGGTTATCTGTTTTTGATGTATAAAGACTGCATGATAAATAAAAAATAATTGTGTAGCAGAATAACACAAGAAAAAGTTTTCACAGTACTCACCTTTGGAAGGGCAGGCTTGAATTTGAAATTTTTGTTTCTCCTATAGAGATAAATCATGCATTAAAAAAGCTACTGTAAACAAAAAACAAAAACAAAAACAAAAGCTACTGTAGAGAACAAAGATTTCCAGGTCTCTTCTAAAACAACATATTATATACCCACTACTAAGACTGTAGGTCCTCTCTATGAAAACACTATCTGATTCAACCAAGCAGGCACCTTAGGAAGGAAGAATAAACAAGTAAAAGATACCTTGCCTTGTTATATAAACAGATTTACACCTGACGATTAGTAACACCAAGTTATACATTCTAAGCTACAGGTTTATTTTCTTCAGTTGTTAGTCGCTTCTTGTACCTACAGAAGACTTATTTCTATCATTTCAAAACTAAATGACATGTCTAAGTTTCATAAATTTTTTTAAAAACGTACTTATCACCAAAATATAATCTTCCATTTCTGATCATTAAAAATTCTTCTATTCCACTTATTTTTTCCTTATTCAAACCTCAATATCATACTTAAACCAAGTCTTTTTTATTTTTAGCTTTTTTGATAACACAGAAATTTTTTTTTTTTTTTTTTTTTTAAAATGAATGAAAGGTTCTTATGTTGCCCAGGTTGGTTGACCTTGAATGCATAGCCTCACCTCCTCAAGCGCCAGGACAACTAGCATGAGCCATGGAGGCCCCTATTTTTAGCTTTTTTAATAACCTCTGAAAGACAGAATAAAGCCCAACACTTATGAATATGGGCTGGGAAGTTAGAAAGACCTGGACAACAATTTATGGTCTACTACCTACTAAGGTAAAATTTTTAACCTCTTTAACTTTTCATTATGTAATAATGTAAAATGAGGATGGTAATACTGTCTATAACTTAAAAGTTGTTGTGAGGATTAAATGAGTTAATGTGTTATCTCTGGGGTAGAGCAAGACCTACATAAATAAATCGTATTAACATTAAGCAGTGATTCAGGCAAGGATTAAGGAATCCAATTCAGTCATACCTCTAGCTAGTGATCAAATGATACGCTTGGGAAATATCTAAAATATGTTAATGCTAATAACTTTTTTTCCTTTTTTTTTACCCTCAGAGACAGGATCTTAATCTGTCACCCATGCTGAAGTGCAGTGGCAAGATCATGGTTCACTGAAGCCTCAACTTCCTTGGTTCAACTGATCCTCCTTCCTCAGTCTCCTGAGTAGCTGGAACTACATGCATGCACAACACACCTGGCTAATTTTTTCTCCCTTTTCTTTTTTGGCAAGATGGGTTCTCTATGAAGCATGGTAGAGCATGGTTATAGTTATGTCTTCAAACCAGCTCTATAATCAGTTAACGAGAAATGGAAAGCTTGGATAAGTGTTACCTATCACTCAACCATTCACCACTTACAGGAAAATTTCTTGTCTAATTTGTTAGGACTGATAGAATTAAAGGATAATTGTAGTAAAAACTGGGAATTCTAACAAGAGCTAACAGTTTTTTCTTTCTCTGAAAGTAGGGCCTGTCTAGAACAATAAGACCTTTATTATCATCTCCATAATAAATATATTCAGTCATGATTCTCCTGGTAATATGGGAGAGAAAAAAAAATCAACAAAAACACAAGCTTTTTATCACATGAGATTCATGGCTGTAAATACTACCTAAATACCTTTGAGTCTTCTTTCAGTCAAAATTCTGCCGATGAAAATAACACTTCACTATCTCTATCTCCCTTCTTCATTTTTTCTGCCAGAAATTTTAAAACAGACATAAAACAAAAACCATATTACTGAACAGTACTGACGTGAGAATTCCATGGGCTCTCTCCAGGAGTTTGCTGCTAGTTGAATTAGCAAATATTCCATCTTTATCAAGTAAGGAGGTGCTACTTGATAGTCTGCTCTGGCGAATCCCAGTTCTGCCATTCCAGGCAATATCAAATGTATCACTGTAAAAAATATAATTTGCTTTAATCATGACATCTCTAATTAACACTATATTGCTTAAATAAGTAAAATAAAACTTTAAATACTAATGTTAAAATTTTTTTAAAGTGCTATGCTAACAAAAAAATGATTTTATTCAAATGACTATCAATCAACTGGGACTAACCTTTGTCTCATTCAGAACAAATTCCTATGAATTTTGTCATATTCACACACAAATGTGCATGTAGATGAGCACATCAAGTAGCTGACATGTTTAAAAATATTATCATTCAACAACTAGTAACTAATATAATGGGTTATAGTATCTTCTCTCTGTTAGATTTTAGAATTTTCAAATGCTACTGTAGGAATCTGTAATCCTAATAGACTACCCCATCCTATGGAATATCTAATTTCCTCCTGAAAGTTCTTATTCACACATACACACTCACTACTCACACACCCACTACACTTACTAAGTCCTATGAGATTCTAGACACTGCAGATATAGGAATGAACAAAACAGATAAAATTATCGGTGACTGCGACATAATAATTAACGGAGGGCTCTCCAGGTAAAGTAGCAGTATCCAACAACAAATGAATGGATAAAGAAAATGTGGTATATACACAATGGAATACTATTCAGCCATTAAAAAAAGAATAAAATCCCATCATTTAGACAACATGGACAAACACAGAGGACATTACGTTATCTGGAATAAGCCAGACACGGAAAGACAAACACGTCATGATCCCATTCATATGTGGCATCTAAATAAGCTGCACTCGCAGAAGTGCTGAACAGAGCAGTGATTACCAGAGACTGGAAAGGGTAATGAGGTAGGGGGTGCAGTAAGGGAAGAGGTTGGTCAGTGGATACCAAGTTAGGGTAAGACAAGAAGAATAAGTTCTAGTCTTCTATTGCACAATGGAGTGATTGTGGTTAACAATAAGGTATTGTATAACTGAAAATAGCTAGAAGAGAAATTTTTGGATGTTCCCACCACAAAAAAAAGATAAATATTTGAGATTATGAACATGGTAATTACTTGATTTGATCATTACACAAGTATACAGGTATCAAAACATCACACTGTACCCTATAATATGTATAATTATATTATACATATTAACCAAAATGTTTTTAAAAGAAATAGCAGCAGGAGATACCTACTTACAATAATTTCACATTTGTCCATATTTATAAATCTCAGCTTGCATTTGCTTAGAGAATTTATTCAATATATATAACTGGCATATAATCAATAAACTATTTAGAAACTCTTGTATTTTCGTTATTTTGCACTAAACCATTAAAAAAGTCAGTGAATCATTATCGCTAAGATAATGTGTCTTCCAAAATGGAAGACTAGTATTGCGCTTAAGATGATTTGTATGTGCATTCATATTTTTCTCATTTAAAAAAATGAGTGGTACCTTGGCTTTAGAAGAAAAGAAAACAGAAAAAAAAAGAAAACAGAGAGAGAGAGAGAGAGAGAGAAGAGAGTGAGAGGAAGGAAGGAAGGAAGGAAGGAAGGAAGGAAGGAAGGAAGGAAAGTGAGTGAGTGAGAGAAGTGGGAAGGTAGAAAGGAAGAGAGGGATGGAGAGAGGGAGGAAGAGGAAAAAATGCAGTAGGAAAATACATTAGTTGTTAAGATGCTGTGAAAATTTTTGAAATGATAACATATTCTGTGGTAGGGACTGTTGAGGAAGAAATTCTTTTAAAAAAAGAAAACACAATAGAGGATTCAAAGCATTCACAAATTGAGTTGATAAAAGAGTGGCAGGGTTTGAAAGGACTGACTCCAGTTCTGGAGTTCCACTGTGGATAAAACACTATCAAACAGAATTGCCTGCTACAGAGAAATCTTTGCTTTTGAAAGGAGAGGCAATTGCAGCAAATTTCACTGTCTTATTTTAAGAAACTGCCATAGCCACTCCAATTTTCAGCATCTACCACTCTAATCAGTCAGCCGCCATCAACATCAAGGAAAGAGCCTCTACCAGCAAAAATATTATGACTCACTGAAGGCTCAGACTTTTTTTTTTTTAAAGCAACAAAGTATTTTTTTAAATTAAGGTGTGCATGTATTTTTTTAAACATAATAGTACTGCACAATTGACAGACTACAGTATAGTGTAAACAAAACTTTTATATACACTGGGGAACCAAAAAATTTGTGATTTGTTTTACTGTGGTGGTCTGAATCCACATTATCTCCAAGGTATGCCTGCACAAATAGTCAATATGTATGTGAAAAGATGCTGATCATCACTACGCATTAGGAAAATGCAAATAAAAAACACGAGTTATCACTTCACACTCCACAGTAAAATAGCTGTAACAAAAAAGATAGATAATAACAAATGTTGGCAAGGATATGGAGAAACTGGAGCCCACATCTGTTACTAGGGGAATGTAAAATGTTATAGCCACTTTGGAAAACCGTTTGGCAATTTCTCAAAATGCTGAACACAGAGTTACCATATGACCCAGCAATTTCATTCCTAGGTATATACCCCCCAAAACAGAAAACATGTCCACAAAAAAAAATTGTATGCAAATATTCACAGCAACATTATCCATAATGGCCAAAATATGGAAACAATCCAAGTGCTGTCAACTAATGAGTGAATAAACAAAATAATCCATATAATAGAATGTTGGCCATAAAAATAAATAAAATTCTGGTACACGCCACAACATGAATGATCCTGGAAGATTTTAAGACTCCACTTATTTAAAGTTTTCAGAATAGGCAAATCGATAAAGACAAAAGGAAAAATCATGGTTTCCTACAGCTAGTAAGAGCAGGAGGAATAGAAAGAAACTAATGGACAAAAAGTTTCTTTTTAGAGTGATTTAAATTATCTAAATTAGATCACAGAATGGTTGCACAACTCTGTAAATAGACCAAAACCCCACTGAATCTCATAGTTGAAATAGGTGAAATTTTGTAGTACGCAAATGACATCTCACTGAAGCCAAATAAAACAAGGGTTGAGGAATCAGGGATGCTGGAACTAACATGCACTGTAACAACGGATTCAATTTTTTGAAAAAAAAATTATTTGCAGTCAAGAGTTCTATATGTAGCCAAATTATTAATCTGTGTGAGGGCAGAACAAACACGTTAAGATATACAAAAAACCCAAACATTTTCTTCCTACACAGGGTTTCTCATGTAGCTAGTGGAAAATATACTCTTTAATAACCAAGTAGAACTAAAAAAGGAAGAAACAGTATAGAAAATAGCTGATGCAAAAGAGAAGAATGGTAACAGGCATCCCCAATACAAAAGTAAAGAACAATACCAACATGACAGCTGTGCAGCAGACCTAGAAAAAAAACCTTCCAGGTTGGTACAGTCCAAAAATTGCCAGGAGAGATTTCTACAAAAAGATAAAATTGATTCAAGACGTGTCTTTATGTCATCAGACAGACAACTGTGAAGAACAGCCTGAGATGAACTACTGATAAACACACACAATTTTAGAGGAAAACCTGGATAGATTCATGACCTGGGACCAGAGGAAAATTTCTTAAGTTATAAAGTAGACAAATCACAGAAATAAGCTAATGTTTAATATTAAATGTAGGAATTTATGTTGATCAAAAGTTATCATTAAAATGAAAATATAAACTATAAATGCAGAGAAAATATTTGTAACATAATAGGAATGAAACTATATAAAATTTCTACAGTATTTTTTAAAAAGAAATATGGGTTCAGTGTGTTTGACAAGACAGCGTGATATTTCTATCAAATGACTTTCATATTGCAACAATCTTTGTAAGAACGACTCAAATAAAAGTCTCTTAAAAAGGCAAAAAAAAAAAAAAAAGAAATATGGATATACAACACTGGTATAACCACTTTGGAAAATAATTTTGCATCATTTTATAAAACTAACATGCCCACATCCTATTGAACTAGCAATTCCACAACTAAGTGTGTAACCTAGAGATTTAATAACAGGTAGACTAGAAAACTGTATTATTATGTTTAAAGCAGCCCCATTTGTCATAGTTGAAAAATCTGGTAACCACATACATAACCCCTGGCAGGAGAATGGACAAATCAATATTAATGCAAAGCAACTGTTTTTTTATTATGGTAAAATACACATATAAAATAAAATCTACCATTTAAACAATCTTAAGTGTACAATTTAGTGGTATTAAGTGCATTTACACTGTTGTACAAACATTCCCACCATCCATTTCCATAACCTTTCCATTATCTCAGACCGAACCACTATACCCATTAAACAATAAACTCCCTGTTCACTCCAAAACCATAAAATTTGCTTTGTACCATCCTTTCTATCTTGTGGCAAAATGTACATAACATAAAATTACCATTTTAACAATTTTGAAGTGTTTAAATCAGTGGCATTACATACATTTATACTTTTGTGAAACCATCAACACTATCTCTGAAAATTTTTCTCAATTGAACCCCTGTATCCATCAAATAATAATTTCTCATTCTTTCCTAATATAATCCAATTTTATACAGCACCTGAAAAGAACAACTACATGCAACAGCATGGGTGTATCTTAGATGTATCTTGTTGAAGGAAAACAAAGTCATAGAAGATCACATACTATCCATTAGTATTTCTGTAATGCACACAAACAAACAAAAAAATGCAGGCCAATTTGCTGTTGAGAAAAAAACACATATATTGTAAAATAATTTTTTTAAGCAAAGGAATTATAAACATAAAATTCTAGATAGCAGTTACCTATCGGGACAGAGGAAGGGGAATGATCAGAAGGTAAAATGAATGTGGCTGCAGCAGTAATCTCCTGGTTCTAAACTTGGGTGGAAGGTTCATCTCATAAGAATACTACCTAATGTAAATTTGTTTTGTATATTCCCTACATTAATGTATCAAAAGCTGAATTAATGTTTAAATAAAAGAGTGAACAAGAGCTTCCCATTAAACATGTATTTTAGACAAAACTGTGCATGATTTCAAATCCTCTTAGTTTCACCTCTTATTCTAACAACTGCTATTGGCAAACAGTGCTGTGACTACTTTCACCACACTTTGTTCAGTTCTAAACACATGCTACTAACTGCACCAGTTTTAGGCTCTAGACATTTTGTCTCTTTGTTTAATGCAAGCTTCTACTCCACACTTACACATAACGAAACCATATGGGGCAGGCAAACCTTGGGGCAATGGATAAAAATCCTTCCCTGTTTCTTCCCCAAGACAGATAGATGGTCCTTAGACACAAATCTTAAGGCTTTTCAGTTGGTCCCACAGGGTAGTACAACTAGTACCCAACTCAATGATGCATTTTTACATGGGTTCTCCAATCTTCCCTTTTAATTTCCATATCCCTCATCCTGCTCCCTAGGATTACATTCTTAAATAAGCTACATTCTTTTTTAAAATATAATTTCAACTTTTATTTTAGATTCAGAGGGTTCATGTGGAGGTTTGTTACATGGATATATTGTGTAATGCTCACGTTTGGGCTATGATTGATCCTGTCAAACAGGCAGTAAGCATAATACTCAGTGGTTAGTTTTTCAACCCTTTCCTCCTCCCTCCCACCTCTAGTAGTCCCCAGTGTTTATTGCTGCCATCATTAAATCAGCTACATTCCTAAACTAAAACTAATTGGTCTCTGCTTAAAGGAAACTCATATGATGCCTCCATGGGATTTTAACCTCCTAGTATTACTTCCCAATAATACTCAACGGTCTACTTCAGCTTCTAGCTGAAATACTCTTAAAATGGCAAGTAAAAAAGTTGTATTAATAAATTTGTAAGACAAAGAGTGGGAAAAAAGACTAGGCAAAGGACAGGGACAGTAAATATAAAAGTGAGTGAAGAAGTAATAAAAGATTTAGATGAGAAGAGATTGAAGTCTTAAGTTTACACATATATGAAAATCGGGGGGGCGGGGAGTTTATGTCCATGCGATCCAGAATATTTGTACATTTGTGTGTGTACAGACCAAGTGTATGGGGAGAGGGACTAAAACAAGATACCAGTGGATTCTCATTTAAAACTCTGGAATGGCTCAGATAACTGGTACCACTCCATGGGTGCTGTTTAGTAAGGCTAAATAAATCTTTTTTTTTTTTTTGAGGCAGAGTCTCACTTTGTTGCCCAGGATGGAGTGCAGTGGCATGATACCAGCTCACTATACCTACACTTCCAGGGTTCAAGTGACCTGCCTCAGCCTCCCGAGTAGCTGGGATTACAGATGTGTGCCCACCATGCCTGGCTAATTTTTATATTTTTAGTGGAGACGGGGTTTCGCCATGTTGGCCAAGCTGGTCTAAACTCCTGGTCTCAAGTGGTCCACCTGCTTCAGCCTCTCAAAGTGCTAGGATTACAGGTGAGCCACCATACCCAGTTAGAAGCCACTTATGAGAAAAATTCCACAGGAAGGTCTCAAAGGATTCACTTGAGAGTTATAAACTAATGATTTCATGGTTGATCTGAGTTTATAAATACCCATTATTCTACTTTCTCCCTCTTCTCTACCATTCCTCCAAAATATATCTATGATAAATTCACCAATGCAATAAATGCAATCTAAAGGAACTCTTGTTAAACCTGTTATCTGGCCTTTTCCTGATAACAATCACAAATGTCACCAATCTCTTTTTTTATTGGATTCAAAAGAAAAGAATGAAAGAGTGGGAAAGAAGACTAGCCAAAGGATGGGGGCAGTAAGTTTAAAAGTGAGTGAAGATGTAATAAAAGATTTAGTAGAACAGAACAAGTTGAAGTTTAATGGTTTTAAGTCTCCTAATTTCTAGTTTATGCTTCTTTCTTTATATTTTCAATTTTGGATACCCGAAGTGGTCCAATGGATGGGACCCACTACATCCATCCATTTGGTTCTCCTTTCTATCTCCTATTTCTTTGCTGAGCCTTTCTAACTTTTTTTTATTTGTTTCAAGTGTGTTAGCAACTGCTCCCTGAAGCATTTTACAGTAGAGGCATGAGCCATCACATCCAGCTAATTTTCTTTGTTTTTGGTAGAGACAAATTCTCACTATGTTGCAAAGGCTAGTCTTAAATTCCTGACCTCAAGCAACCTGCCTCAGCCTCCCAAAGCACTGAGATTTCAGGCATAGTCACCATGCCCTGACTTATATATCTTTCTTTACAATATTAGTTTATCATTCAGTGAATGCCTCTATTCAAGTAACTGCTTAGGCAATTACCAGATCAAGTCAATCAACCTTAAACCAATACACTGGACTATCCTCAAATGATGCAAAAAGCAGAAACCCATATAGACCATTTCAGGTATCCAAAATGGAAAGTACAAAGAAAGAAGCACAAACTAGAAATTAGGAAACTTCAAACCATTAGGCTGCTTTGTGAAATGAGACACATCGCGGTTTCTTTTTTATATAATCAAGAAAATTGGGTACCTATCTGATGACCAAGGTGAGAATAATGCCAACAGACAGAACTGAAGGTACACAGGTCAAGATTATCTAACTTGTTTTTGGTTAAAATTTAACATACAAATACAGTCATGGATATCATCATCGGCCAAATATTACTGTTAAGAAAACAAAGGACATATAATATAAAATGGCAAATAGTTTAATTTGTGGCATTCAAAGTGAATATATTTGTCGCTAGATACTTGGGCTGTGACAGCTCTTGCACAGGAAGTTAGTGAATCTAGACTTTTAATAAGCAATACAGATGCATGAAAACAGTTACTGAGCAGACAAGTGACAATATATATTAGAAAGACATAGTAACTCAATTGGAAAAAATGATCAGTGAAGTTGCACCTTCATTTTAACGATAGACCATCCTTATTACCAGAGTAATAGAAAGCTCACTATTTTTGATGATGTTTAAACTGTAGAGAACGCATTCTAGAAACAATGTTCTTCTCCTCATATAAATTACAAGATTTATTAAATAAATTTATTAAATAAACACATAAAAAACAAAGACTTTATGAACTCATAAGTTATTTATATTTGTTACTGTCATATTGTTCTCAAAAATTCTTCATTGAAAATAGTAAAAGGTAAGCTTTGGTAATCGCACTCACCCAAAAAATGTATTGGATGGTTTGATGTAAATCAAACTATTCAATTATTACTTCCCAATAAGATTTCTCCACAGAAAGCAGCAGAATAACCCTTAAATTTTGTAAAAGACATAAAATGCAAGAAGGGTCTCAGCAATTAAAATATATGAGCTCATTTTAAATTATTCTGAAGAAACTTTTTCAAAATTGTAAAGCCATTTTACCAGAAGCAATTGTAGACAAATTTTGTTAACTTTAACATATTAATGTGTTATTCTATCACTTATAAAGGATTTAAGAAATAAAAAACTAAACAAGCCTGAATTATTTCATACTTTTAAAGTCACAAAAATATCAACAAGAATGCTAGTTATTTCTTCTATGCTTCCTTGAAAACATAAACCAAATATACTTACTGTTGGTTTTTTTCATTTATAGCATTCATGCCCTGGAGATCAGAAAGAGGTGTTCTGGGATTTTTCCGGCTTATACCTAAGATTTAAGAAACAGAAAATTTCAAATCAGTGCTAAGAAAAACAAAACATGAAACAATTTTTGTAAAGACAAATGAAATTTAGTAACGAATTTTTGCTAAATATTTCAGAAACATCTAAACAATTATATGAACCAAGTCTCATAACTGTCACCAACATTAGTTAACAATGAACCCAATCAGAAAATTTAATAATGAAATCTTTTATTTCTTCTTTCATTGAAACATTAACTTCAGGAAATACAAGGGTGACTGGACTGAAGGCCTAGAAGTGTACAAGTTCATTTTTTTAATTATTAGGTTTGGGGGGTTACACGTGAAGGTTATAAAGGTAAACTCATGTAATGGGGGTTTGTTGTACAGATTATTTCACCCAGGTATTAAGTCCAGTATCCAATAGTTACTTTTCCTGCTCCTCTCCCTCCTCCCACTCTCCATCTTGAACTAGATCTCACTGTCTGCTGTTTCCTTCTCTGTGTTCGTAAGTTCTATCATTTAGCTGCCACTTAAAAGTGAGAACGTGCAGTTTGTGTTCCTGCATTAGTCTGCTAAGGACAACGGCCTCCAGCTCCATCCATGTTCCCACAAAAGACATGATCTTGTTCTTTTTTATGACTCTACAAGTTCATTTCTTATTTTGATGCATCATTTTTAGCAATAAATATATGTCTGATATGTCATACAGTATTAACACACTGAGAATTAATGTTATAGATAAATACAATGAGTATCAAAGAAGATAAATTGCTTAAGAATTACCAATATTTAAAAAATGTAATGTTCTTCAAATCACGTGCTAAACATGTAAGTTCTGTAAGCATAAGGCTATCAATTTTTATAACATACATGCAAACATTTAATATAGGTAAGATACACTGGCAAAAAAGAAGTATTTTTATTCAACATGACAATCTTGTATGCAGAAAATCCTATGGAATAAAAAAATCAATTTGGACTAAAAAGTTCTACAAAACTACAGAAAACAAATAAATATAAAATGGTGGCTGGGTGTGGTGGCAAACGCCTATAATCCCAGCACTTTGAGAGGCCAAAGCAGGCAGATCACTTGAGCTCTGTAGTTCAAGACCAGCTGGGCAACTTAGAGATCTCTACTATTAATAAAAAAGAAGTGCTTAGAAGAGTGCATGGCACATAGGCTACACTATATCCACATGAAGTGATTGTTATCTTTCTGTATGAGCAAGGGAAACTGAAAAACCACAGCAGACTCTTTCTGCTGTTTAAATCATGCAAATAGTGGCATAAGCCAGTAATCCCAACAGTTTGGGAGACCAAGGCAGGTAGATCACTTGAGCCCAAGAGTTCAAGACAAGCCTGGGCAACACGGTGAAACCCCATCTCTACAAAAAATACAAAACTTAGCCAGGTATGGTGGCTCACATCTATAGTTCCAGCTCCTTGAGAGGCTGATGTGGGGGGATTGGTTGAGCCCCGGAGATCAAGGCTACAGTGAGCTGAGATCGTGCCACTGCACAGTAGCCTGGATGACAGAGTGAGACCCTGTCTTCAAGTAGGGAGTAGAAGGTGGGGACGAGGTGACAGGGCTGGGAAGTAGAAATAGCAATAAATATTCTGAAATGAAATTTTTAAAAGTACAAAATGTCTGCATTGAAAACTACAAAACACCATTAAAAAAAAAATAGGCCGGGCACGGTGGCTCATGCCTGTAATCCCAGCACTTTGGGAGGCAGAGGCGGGTGGATCGCGAGGTCAAGAGATTGAGACCATACTGATCAACATGGTGAAACCCTGTCTCTACTAAAAATACAAAAAATTAGCTGGGCATGGTGGTACGTGCCTATAATCCCAGCTACTCAGGAGGCTGAGGTAGGAGAATCGCCTGAACCCGGGAGGTGGAGGTTGCAGTGAGCCGAGATCGCGCCATTGCACTCCAGCCTGGGTTAACAAGAGTGAAACTCCGTCTCAAAAAATAAAAATAAATAAAAATAAATAAAGGGCCGGGCGCGGTGGCTCATGCCTGTAGTCCCAGCACTTTGGGAGGCCAAGGCAGGCAGATCATGAGGTCAAGAATTCAAGATCAGCTTGGCCAATATGGAGAAACTCTGTCTCTACTGAAAATACAAAAATTAGCTGGGCATGGTGGCGCGTGCCTGTAGTCCCAGCTACCTGAGAGGCTGAGGCAGGAGAATTGCTTGAACCTGGGAGGTGGAGGTTGCAGTAAGCCAAGATCGTGCCATTGCACTCCAGCCTAGTGACAGAGTGAGACTCCATCTCAAAAAAAAAAAAAAAAAGAAGCCCTGATCCCATCTTAAAATCATCAGATCCAGCCAAGCTCTGTGGCTTACACCTGTAATCCCAGCACTTTGGGAGGCTGAAGTAGGCTGATCACCTGAGGTCAGGAGTTCGAGACCAGCCTGGCCAACAGGGGGAGACCCTGTCTCTACAAAAATGCAAAAATTAGCCTCACATGGTGGCACGTGCTTGTTATCCCAACTACTTGAGAGGCTAAGGCAGGAGAATCACTTGAATCTGGGAGGCGGAGGTTGCAGTGAGCCAAGGTCGTGCCGTTGCACTCCAGCCTGGACGAGAGAGCAAGACTTTGTCTCAAAACAACAACATAACAAAAAACTCATCATATCCCAAGATCTCCCACTTGTTCAAATTAGCAAAAAAGAATTTTAAAACAGCTATCTTGAGATATCAAATAGTCTAACAACATGTAACTGGAGTTTCAGAAGGAAAAAAGAAATTGTAGCAGAAAAAATTTTTGAAAAATATTGGCCCAAAATTTTCTAAAGCTGATGAAAAACAATGGAAAGTCCAAAAGATATAGCAAATCCCAAAGAAAATTAATATAAATCATATAAAATTTAGGGACATGAGAGTCAAACTGCCGAATGTCAAATATAAAAAGAATATTTTAAAACAAAAGGAAAAAAAGGTACACGACATACGAAGGAATGACAATGGAATGACATCTGAGTAATCATAAATAAAGCCCTAAGAACATGGAACATCTTTAAGACACCAAAAGGTTGACAGATCGTAATGATGTTAAATATTATCTACTTCATGAAGAAATTCCACTCGTAAGTATTTACTGAGAGATGTCTGCAAAATGACTCAAACAAGAATGTTTATAGCAGTGTTCTTCACAATAGCTCTAACAGTGTATTTAACTCTTAAAATATACCAACAAATCAATAAGCACAATTATACACATTATATGTCATATAAATTATATACAATATGTATATATACGTATACAATAAAACACAACTGAGCAACAAATGACTGATACTTGGAAAAACATACAAGAATACATGCATAACTGTCGCATAACACAATCAGAACACAAAATACATACTGTGTGATCCCACTTGTATGGGATAGTATAGTTTTAGAAAGTATAAAACTATGCGGTGTGTGGTGGCTCATGCCTGTAATCCCAGCACTTTGGGAGGCTGAGGCAGGCGAATCACCTGAAGTCAAGAGTTCAAGACCAGCCTGGCCAACGCAGTGAAAGCTTGTCTCTACTAAAAATACAAAAACTAGCTGGGTGTGGTGGCAGGCGCCTGCAGTCCCAGCTACTTGGGATTAGTCCCAGCTACTGAGGCAGGAGAACTGCTTGAACCTGGGAGACAGAGGTTGCAGTGAGCCGAGATCGCGCCACTGCACTCCAGCCTGGGCAACAAAGCAAGACTCCATCTCAAAAAAAAAAAAGAAAATATAAAAATGACTTATAGTAATAAATCTGTGGTTACCTAAAGGAGATGGGAAAAAGTACAAGAGAATAAGGATAAATTTTCTAACGTAACTCTTTCCTAATCTTCTTAATTTCTTTGTGTTTAGATTTGTCTCTTGTAAGCATTCTACAGATAACTTTTGTTCATCTTCCTTAATTCATGTTTTCTAAACTGTTCAATTTAGTCTATTTTAACTTACTGCTCTAACTAATACATCTGAAATTTTTCTGACATCTAAGTTTATATTTTTTATTTTCCTTAACTATTATATGCTTTCATCCAGCCTTCTATTGAACTGCTTTCTTTGTATCTTCTTTTGTTCCAGAAATTGTATATCCTTAAATGTTTAACATACTCATGAATTCTAACCTAATTATTTCTTCTGTTTCCCTGAAGAGTACAAGAACTTTCAAATATTTTAAAGTCATTCCCTTCTCATTAGGAATGTTATTGCTACCCAATACCTACTTTCACCTTGTTTTCTTTCCTTAATCAAGTAAATTAGGTACTCTATAAGTTTTATGAAGTTGTTGCTTATTTAAATTTATATATACATTTACCAAGTTCCTTATTAAATCTTGAAACTTTCTAGTGTGTTCAACTTCTGCCTTTCTCAACTAAATTTTAAAAAAATATGTAGGTGAGCATCTGTTCATATTACCATCTAGCTTTATTAATTGCTATCATTCACATTTGCCTGGTACATCGCTATCCATCCTTTTATTTTCACCACTTTAAAATCATATAGCTATTACTTAAACTACTGAAAATTTCATTGAGAGTTTAACTGGTGAACATAAACATTTAATTTTAAATACTATCTGTTTCTGGTATTTAATTTCATGTTTTTCATTTATTTCACTCTTTCATTTTTCCCCCTTGTTTTCACTTTATAAAGGTTTCTTATGCTACCTTAAAAGATAAAAATTGTTATTATTGTGACTGTCCTTAAGGCACAACACGTTCAAGTTATTTACCTATACTGATTTCCTAAACTTAGTAAGATTATTTTAATTCAAGAGCAGTAGAGCCCCCTGCTTTCCTTTCAGTTTTCATGCCAATATCTTCTATATTTGTCTCTGCATACCATATGAAAGCAGTATTTCTGATCATACACAATTTTTTATTTTGGATATTCTTAGTTTCATGAAAAATAATCTCTTCTAGGTATTTATTTGCAACTTGTATCAGGCTTCATGACATGTAAACATTTTTTATTAGAATAAAATTTCAAACAGCTAAACATATACATGTTAAGCACACAGTTGGCCAAGTTTTGCCAAATGTATTCACCATACTAATAGCCACCAAAGAAAGATACAAAACAATTCTACCATCACCAAAGTTGCCTCATGCTCCTTCTTGGACAATTCCTCAAACTTACACGGGTCAAGGCAATCACTAACTTGCTATCCATGTAGATTGGTCTGCGTTGTCTAGAATTCTATGTAAATGAAATAAAACAGTATGCTTTGAGGGTAGGCCTTCCCTTAGCATAATACTTTAGAGATTGATCTATAAAAGTCTCTTGTGAATATATATTTTCATTTCTCAGTTAAATAACTGAGATTTGAATCCATGAAACATACGGGGAAAATATGCTTATCTTTATAAAACTGACAAACTGTTTTCTAACATGTACCAGGTGACACTGCCAAGAGACAGTATGAGAGCTCCAGTTGCTCCACATCCTTATCATCAGTTGGTATTTCAACTTCTCATATTTTAGCCACTATAGAGGGTATTAGTGTGACCTCACTGTGATTACAATTTGCATTTCCATAATAAAACTGAACATCTTTCATGAGAATACATATAAATCTTCTTTTGTGAAAGTTTATATTCAAATCTTTTGCTCACTTGAAAACTGGCCTATTTATCTTATTATTGTAAGAGTTTTTATATTTTGTTTTCAAGTCCATTATCAGGTATGAATATTACAAATTGTAACAAATACTGTTCCCCAGGCTATAGTATGTTTTTTGTTTTCTCAACAGCAGTTAAGAAAATTAGTTTTCAGATTGGCTAACTACAATTTGTCACTTTTTTCCTTTTATATTCATGCTCTTATGTCTCATCTAAGAAACTTTTGCCTGTCACAAGATGACAAAGACTTGTTTCTCAGGTTTTCTTCCATTTTAATACAAATTCAATAGTTTTGGTCCTTATAAACAGCTGTATGACACATTTCAAAGTTAACTTACATGTATGATATAAGGATCAAAGTTCTCTTAAAACATATGGATATCCAGTTGTTCTAGTGCTATTTGTTTAAAAGACGAACTTACCCCCACTAAATTATCATGGTACCTTAATAGAAAATCAACTGACTATGTACGTGTAGATCTACTTCTGTACTTTGTATCTGGTTCATTAATCTCTTGATCCTTAACACCAATAGAACAATGCCATGAATATTTTAGTCTTAAAATCATATAAGTTATCCAGCTTTGCTCTATTTCAAAATTGTTTTGGAAAGTCTGGGTATTCTACATTTTTCTATAAATTTTAGATTCAGCTTGTTAATTTCTACCAAAAAAATCTGCTATTATACTTATTGGGTTGAATTCAATCTATAGATCCATTTGAGAGAGAGCTGATACATCAAAAATACAAACAAAATAATTATGTATCTCTCTTCATTGTATTCTTCAATTTCTCCCAGTAATACTCAAGTCTTACACATATTTGTTAAATTTCTTGCCAAATATTTCATGTTTATGTTAATTATCCACTACATATTAAATTACTCTAAAACCTAACACTTTAAAACAAGTTATCATCTCATAAGAGTTTTTAGAGGAAGAAGAATTCAGGAGTGGCTTAGCTGGATAGTTCTGATTCAAGGTCTCTCAACAGGTTGTATTCAAGCTATCAGCCAAGGCAGCAGTCATCTCAACATTGGAATGAAAGATTCACTTCTAAGGTCACTCACATAGTTGGTGACAAGCCTCAGTTCATCGCTGCATTTTGGCTACTAACAAATAGCATCTTGTTTCTCCAAGAGACAGTAATCTCAGAGAGAGACAGCAAGTGAAGCAGTACCCCAGAAGGAAATAGCAGTCTTTTACAGCAATCTTAAAAGTGACATGCCATCACTTTTGCCATGTGCTTTGTTACACAGACCAACACTTGTAAAATATAGGAGAGGAGTATAAGAGCTTGTGATATCTAGAAGGCTGGTTGCCAAAGATGTACTGTAAATGGAATTTATAAATCATTTTCTAAGTCCTCATGGCTAGGATATTACAATTTAATTTTCTATAATTACTTGGTATCCTGTAAAAATGTTTAACTTACTTTTTGGTTTTAAGAGCATTTTTCCCTATTTAGGAAGTGTGACTCCTTCATACTTCCTATATTAATAAATTTGTTGACTAATTCTTTTCAAGCTATGTACAATTTCTTTTTGTTGCCTTATTGCATTGCCTGTGACCTTTAGTAAATGTCAAATCTGAGTGATAAAAGGAAATGTCCTTGCCTTGCCTTGTTCTTAATGCTAGGGAAAAAGTATCCAATCCTTCACTATTAAGTATGAAGTTTGTTGTAGGATTTTCACGCATATTCTTCATAAAGTAGAGGTGGCTGGTCTCTATTCCTAGGCTACTGTAAGTTTTTAAATAGACTGAGCATGGTACTATGACAATAACACCATACCGGCCTACAAAGCCAACCTTTCTCATTCCTGGAATAAATTCCACATGGTCTTCATGTATTATCTTTAATATATTGCTGAATTCAGCCAGCTGTTAGTATGTTTATACCCACCATCATGACGTTATGTTGGTCTGTAGTTTTCTTGTAATGGTTCTGGTAGCAGAATAACATGAAATGATCTGGATAGTGTTTCCTGCTCCTCTGTTTTTTGAAAGAGTTGAAGATAACTGGTAGAATACTCATTTCTTAAATAAATGCACTATTGAGCCTATCTGGGCCTGAACTTTGGGTGGGGGAAAACTTTTACTTAACAATTCAATATTGTAAAAAGATATTACACTATTCATGTTTTCTGTATTTTCTTGAGTTGATTTTAATAACTGTTGACATTCAAGAAATTTTTTCATTTCACGTAAGTTGAATTAATTGCCATAAATGTTCATAATCTCTTTGTCAAATTTTTGATTTACGTAGCATATGTAATTGTGTCCACTCTTTCACTCTAGGTAATGGAAAAGCCACTGTGTAGAGAAGGCGGGAGTACCAGAAACAAAGAGAAGGAGGAAAAGCCCCAATACCTTTATGTCTTAATATTGAAGGTTATACACTGTTAGTTCTGCCACATTCCATTCCTTGGAAGCAAGCCACTAAGTACAGCACATGCCTTATGAAGGGGGGATCAATTTGTGGACATAATTTTAAACCACCAAAATAATGTCCAATTTTTAAAAATCATCTTTTTAATTAAAAGAAGGCAAGAAAATATGTGTAGTCATTTGTATTTTTATACATATATATTAGTTTGCCTTGTTTATTCCTTCCAATAATTCGTGCATGTATCAGCAAACTAGAGTCACAGCCTAAAACAAACCCACTGCCTGTTTTTGTATAACCTATGACCTATGAATGGCTTACATATTATTTAACTGAGAAGCAAAAAAAAGAACAGTCTTGTACCATGTGAAAATTGTTTGAAATTTAAATATTATTGTCCATAATAAAGTTTTGTTGGAACACAGCTATACTCATTTATTTATGTACTGCCTATGGCTCCCTTCACAGACTTGAATAGCTGCAACAGACACCATACTGGCTTACAAAACCTAAAATATTTACTGTCTGCTCTTTGCAGAAAAAAATTTGCCAGCCTCTACTACAGATGCAAGTTACAATCATGGAATGATTTCCCTTGAGCCTGAAAAATTTCTATTATTATTTCCCATATAATACATATTACTGACAAATTCTCAGACTCCGATAACCTGAAAATGTCTTTATTTCACCTTCATTTTTGAAAGATACTTTTGCTACATGATAACAGGACATTGTGGGTAACAAATCATAGCAACAGTGGATACTGTTAAGTTCTCTTGAAGGCTGTTAATTTTTCTTCTGTTGGTTAACTTGTCTGGACCCAAACTGCAAATACGGAAATTCTGTCTCAAATTTTCTGGGTGGAGGTCAGGGGGTGGGGTGGGGAGGAGCTTGACACATCAAACAGAATTTTTTGACACCTTTTGGCATCCATTATTTTTACTGAGAAGCCAGGTGTTAATCATCGCATTTAATACCTGTATCTTTTTCCAGGATGCTTTCATGATTTTCTCTTTACCTTTGACATTTAGCAGTTTATCTATAATGTGCCTAGCTGTAGTTTTCCTTCGTATTTACCCTGCTTTGTGGTCACTGATCTTCTGGATCTGTAAGCTATTATTTGTTTGTTTGTCTGTTTTGAGATGGAGTCTCTCTCTGTTGCCTAGGCTGGAATGCAGTGGTGTGTGTTACCAGCTCACTGCCATCTCGGCCTCCCAGGTTCAAGTGATTCTTGTGCCTCAGCCACAAGAGGAGGCTGGGATTACAGGCATGCACCACCACGTCTGGCTAAATTTTGTGTATTTTAGTCGAAGCAGGGTTTCACTATGTTGGGTTTTTTTATTTTTTTTTCTTTTAACCAAATAAGGAATGGTTTCTGCCACTGTCTTCAAATAATTTTTGACCCCTTTATCTCTCATTTCCTATGGGACTCCAATTAAGGCAGAAAAACTTCAGTTTTTCCCACACAAGCTAAACACAGGCAGAAAATTTCCTCAGTTTTTCTAAAAAGCAGCAAACTTGCAAATCTCACCTATTATAGTTATTTCTTTCAAGGATTATCTCTTATTCAGTTTCCACTTTTTTTTAAATACAGTTCCTCGGGTCTTCCCTCCATATACACAGCAGTCAGCCAGGGATATGGACAGAGTTTATACTTTAATTTGAGTTTTAGCCCTTTAGCAGCTCTCTCAGTCCCACGATTTTCCTCCTAAACCCCAAGCTGTTCTGAAAGTCTTCTAACATTATAAGCCAGTATGGTGGTGGTGGTTGTAGTTTTCTGTTTCTGAAATAACGCAAGTTAGGGAACCCCTTATATAAAAAGCTACAAATTCACAATTCTTACCCATTGCTTTACTACCTTGAAAGAATACACTTTTCCCTACTTTCTGCCTACTTCTGGTCTTTTTCCAGTGCCTTCAAATACTAGGTTATTTAAAAATTTTTTTTCCAGATTTTATCACTGTTATTTGTGGGAGTATTCATTCACCTCACCAATTCACCACTACCTAAAGCTGGTAGTCCCCTGTTTTTTTAAGAACAGTCTTCTGAACTTGAATTAACAATTTTACATATAATAAAATATGTAATATGATATCTTTTTATAATTAGCATTTGCTAATACTGTAGTGGAAAACAAAATAAATTACATAAAATAATAGAAGAGCTCCAATGTTCACAAAAGTACAAATTTGCATTGAGCACACATAAATGCACAATTTCTTCATGCAGCCTATGCTGAAATTTGTGCCCTCCTATTCAAGATCCAGAATCAGGTCTGGGGTTGTCAGGCTAAGTCATGTAAAAACAGAGCAAACAAACCATTTGCAACTATTTAAGAGTTGATAGAAATGAATTTAAGCTCCCCAAAATGATTTATAGACTGTTTTAAATAATGTCCTATGTATTAAAGAACAGAATGGGAAGATGAATAACTGGAATGAGGATTTATTACATTCCTCTTAGAAACAAGAGCAATAATTAAGAATAACTTTGAAAGATGTCTTTTTTAAATGAAACACTTACCTTTGTTCTTAAACAGAGAAAATATTTTAAATAATGTTTTTCAAAATACATTACACATCTTTTTTTCTTTTTTTTTTTTTTAACCAATATAGCAACGGGAACTGAAAAGAATCCACAACATTTGCTCTTAGGAATTCTACTTAAATTCTCCTTTCACTGACAACTGGATAGTAAAATTTCATGGAATTTCAACCAGAAAACTGTGAAATTAGCAAACTAAATCAGTGGTAATTTATTAAAGGCTCAGAACAGATTCTGTAAGTCCATTTTACACAAATTGCTCAGCTGTCTTTGAGTATTTTGAAGGTTCCCCTTATTCTCAGAATAGCAGTGTCTCAACTGTAATCTTACAACTGGCAAAAGAATCAATTTTTATGCAGAATGAGTACAACAAATAAAAAGCAAGAAAAGAAATGGAGTCCAAGGGCATCTTTTTACACCAATTTTATAAAAACGCAAACAAAAAAGAACATGTACCATTATTCTGTCATTCTTCCTCAAGCCAAAACATTAATGTGGTGGCTTTACTCTAAACCAGACATAGGAAAGGCTGGTTGAAGTATGGCAATCTAAGTGGATTTACCAATGATACACAAAAATAACATTTGCTAATGTTGAAATTCAAGCATAAGCAAGCACAAAAATCAGCTAGCTTTAGAAAGGGGTATGAGAAAACTTTTTGGGAGCACCAAATATATTCATTATCTTGATTTTGGAAATAATTTCATTCTGGAGATAATTTCATGGGTGCCTACATATATCAAAACTGATCAAATTGTTCTCTTTGCATTTGGTTTTTCACTTCAATTATACTTCAATAAAGTTTTGGGTTTTTTTGTTGTTGCTGTTAATGAGCAGAGAAAAAAAGCATTGTTCTTTCTATCCATCACTTGGCTACTTGAAAGACAATGAAAACCTATATAGTGACTGTAACCAAGTAGAATTAACAACCCAATGATCACAGGCAAACAGAAAAGTCACCAAGGTTAAAAGAACAAGTATACCAGTATTTTCAAAACAAAGTACTAAAGACTCAATAGAAATATTCAAAGACTGCTGAGAGAGTCATGCAGGCCATGTTGCCCATGCAATCTGTATCCCACCCTGGTGTAGGATGCTCCTGGTTTCCATTTCCAAATGGATATGTGATAACAGTTTATCAGGATTTGTAGCCTTACTGTACTTCTCTTCCTTGCATCTCTGCAGAATCTCTAAGCTCCTCTGGTGGACTGGGTGTTGCAGAAAGCTAAAACTATCCATACTTTTCAAAATTGCACATGGCGCTGTATCATCATGTCCTTAGGAAGCAAAAAAAAAAAAAAAAAAAAATGGAGAAAAGAAAAAGACATTATATAAGCCCAAACCAACAGAGAATCAAGGACAATGCTGCCAACTATATAAGGGTATATAAAAATGTATCAAATAATAGAGGTTATATGTGAATGATCTTTCCAATTATTCTGAGAAAACTGCATAAAAATAATAGAAAAAAAAAAGCCTTTTTCAGATATTCAAAATGTCCTTTTCGGTACTCAAAGTATTGTTAGTTAACACCACACTGAAGATTTTAAATATGAGCAAAAATTCAAAAGCAGTTTGTATGATTTATTTTTTAAAAATAGACTCATTTTTATCAGGTCTCAAATATAATTAGTATACAGTTGGCAACATTGATGGAACCCCAAAGAGAAATATAACCAGAACAATTTACTGAAAGTTAAACAATTATTTCACAAATCCTGCAACTAACCACACTTGTAGGAATTCCAAGTGTGTCAATAATGAAAGTATGAAGAAAAGCACCATAGAGCAGAAAAGCCCAGCAGCCCTTCTGTATTTACAAATTTGGAAACAAAGTTGGAGAATCTGTATCTCATTATCACTTCTTAGGAAAGTGAGAAAGAAATCAGCTACCAGTGAAAAAAAGAAGAGAGCACATTCAAGTAAAGATCAAAGCCCCAGATTAGTGCTATTTAAAGTGAATCACTTAAGCAATAAAGTGAATGGGAGATGAGTTCCAAAAATATCAACAATAAAGAGTTTCCAGGTTTTAGGGTAGTGGTTGTGTATCATTTATGCAGAGATCACCTCTAGAGTAAGGGCATAATGTTCAAATTTAAGTAAGTTTGCTTTTAAAAAAAACAAAGTATATAATAATATAGAGGCAAAAAAGTTCCATTACTGCAATTAAGAACGAGATACAAGAGAATCTTTGGAAAAATCTCATAGCAGAATCATCTTAAAAGTTAAACAGTCTCAGACTAATTCAAAGAGGTTTGTAGAGCATATTTTAGTCTCATTCTAATTCCCTAAACTAAATGTACATATATCCAGAGAACTGGCAGCCACATATAGCAAACGAGAGGAAATCTAATAATACCATAAATCACATACACAGAAACAGGCTTTTAAAAAATAAAATGAATTTGAAATATTTTTCATAATAAAAAGTATCTGAGCTAATAAAATACTGTATTATTTGTACAATACAAAGAGTCAACAGGTACAAAGGTTGAATGTTTTCAAAAAAGTATAACTAAGCTTAACATCATTTCTTACTCAAAAGATACCTTGATAAAAATACTCTACTGTCATTATAAGCAGTAATCAATCCTCCCTTGATGGACTGCTTGGAGAAAGAATGCTTAGGCATTAGACTACACTGCACTTGGTTTGGCAGTTAGCTGAAAGGGACCAGTTGAAGAAAAAACACCCAGTGAGCTCTACTCGACTCCATTCAATTCTAAATTTAAGAAGTTATTGGTGGCTCACAGCTGTAATGCCAACACTTTGGGAGGTCGAGGCGGGCACATCATGAGGTCAGGAGATTGAGACCATCCCGGTTAACATGGTGAAACGCTCTACTAAACAACAAAAATTAGCTGGGCATGGTGGCACACACCAGTACTCCCAGCTACTGGGGAGGCTGAGTCAGTTGAATAACTTGAACCCTGGAGGCAGAGACTGCAGTGAGCGGAGATCGCGCCATTGCACTCCAACCTGTGCAACAAAGTGAGAATCCGTCTCAAAAAACAAACAAACAAAAAGAAGTTTTCACTAAACTATCATGTCTTTCAATAGATAATTTGATATTCTGCTAGTCAAAAATAATTCAAGAATATTATGTATTAAAGTATGCTGTATAAGAGCTCAAGATACTAAAATATACTAAATTATTGTATAGAGTTTTAAAAAATCATTCAACATTACTACAACCACCAAACTCTATTTTCTATTCTGTTGAATAAACAGTGGCAGTGCCATTTGGATATGGGTATTTTTGTATCTGCGACTGCTTTGTCTCACCACCATGCCTAGATTAGTTTCTTTAACCTCTCTACTGTTCTTGCATTCTGCTTTCTATACCTTCTTTCTACAACTTTGAGTATCATTTTTCAGACTGTGATACAACTTCTAAATCTTAAACTAATATTCCTCTTGTTTGTTATATGTACCAACCCTCTGCCAAGGTGGTGTGGTTTCCTAGAATGGTTTATATTTTCAGTGGGGGTTATTTTCTATGGAATTTCAACTTTTTTTTTTTTTTTTTTTTTTTTGAGACAGAGTGTTGCTCTGTCACCAGGCTGGAGTTCAGTGGCACGATCTTGGCTCACTGCAACCTCTGCCTCCCAGGTTCAAGCAATTCTCCTGCCTCAGCCTACCAAGTAGCTGGGACTACAGGCGTGCACCATCACGCCCAGCTAATTTTTATATTTTTAGCAGAGACAAGGTTTCACTGTGTTGGCCAGGATGGTCTCAATCTCCTGACCTCATGATCAACCTGCCTTGGCCTCCCAAAGTGCTGGGATTACAGGCATGAACCACCATGTCTGGCCATCATCAACTCTTAAAGGGGATTTATTCAGTATTAGCTTATGCTAGTTGCAGGTCTAGTTTTGATGGTAATTTCTTAGTTTGAGATTATACACCAAACACATAGTATAAATTCAGACCCCATACTCACATATGGTGCAGATGTGGGTGTTGATTTTTTTAAAGGTACCTTTCTTGGAAATTGTACTTCTTTGACATATAATAATGAGAACCAAGCATGGTGGCTCACACCCTGTAATCCAAGACACTTGGGAGGCTGAGCAGGGAGGAGCACTTAAGGCCAGAAGTTAAAGACCAGCCTGGGAAACACAGCAAGATCCCACCCCTAAAAACAAATTTTAAAAAAGAGAAAGGCCAGAGCAGTGACTCACACCTGTAATCCCAGCACTTCAGGAGGCCAAGGTGGGCAGATCATGAGGTCAGGAGATTGAGACTATCTTGGCTAACATGGTTAAACCCTAACTCTAACTAAAAATATAAAAATTAGCTGGGCATAGTGGTGCACACCTGTAGTCCCAGCTACTTGGAAAGCTGAGGCAGGAGAACTTGCTGAACCCGGGAGGCGGAGGTTGCAGTGAACTGAGATCGAGTCACTGCATTCCAGCCTGGCGAAAGAGAGAGACTCCATCTCAAAAGTAAAAAAAGATCAGGTATGGTATCATGTGCCTCCTGCTCCAGTGTCTTGAGAGGCTGAAGTAGAAAGATCACATGAGCCCAGGAGTTTGAGGTTACAGTGAGCTGTGGTAGCACCACTGCATTCCAACCCAGGCAACACAGTGAAACCCCGGCTCTTTAAAAAGAAAATCTGTATATCTATCTATCTATCTATCTATCTATCTATCTATCTATCTATCTATCATATCATATATACATAGCATATATGTATGTGGCATATTGGCATATATAACATATATACATATATATGCTACATATATACATGTATACACACACACACACACACACACACACACACACACACACACACACACATATACACCACAGTCTCTGCTTCCCAGGTTCAAGCAATTCTCCTGCCTCAGCCTCCAAAGTAGCTGATATTACAGGTGTGTGCCACCACGTCTGGCTAATTTTTTACATTTAGTAGAAATGGGGTTTCTCCATGTTGGTCAGACTGGTCTCGAACTCCTGACCTCAGGTGACCCACCTGCGTCGGCCTCCCAAGGTGGTGGGATTACAGGTGTGAGTAACCATGCCCAGCCTCTTTTCTTGTGATGTTTTGTCTGCAGGTAATACTGCCTCACAGAATTGTATAAAATATCTTCCTTCATATTCTGTTTTTTTGGAAGAGCTTATGAAGGATTAGTGTTAATTCTTCTTTAAGTATTTGGAAGAATTCAACAGTGAATTCACTTGTCCTTGGCTTTTCTTTGTAGGAAGTTATTACGAATTCTCTTTCTTTGTTACACATCTATTCAAATTTTCTGTTTCTTTTGGAATAAGTTTTGTTTGTTTATGTCAAAGAATGTGTCCATTTCAACTGGGCTCTAACTTGTTGCCATATAACCATTGATACTGTTATAATTCTTTGTTACTTCCATAAATTCAGTAAAACTGTCACCTTCCTTTCATTACTGAAATCAGCAAACAGAAGTCTTCTTTATTTCTTGGTCAGTATAGCTCAAGGTCCATCAATTTCATTTATCTTTTTAGAGAACCAACCTGGTTTTGTTTTCTCTTCTCTATTTCATTTATTGCAGATCTACTCTTTATTATATCCTTCCTTCCGTGTGCTTTGGATCTAGTTTTTTTTTTTTCCCCCAGATTCTTAAGGTAGAGCATTAGCTAACTGATTTGAGATCTTTCTTCTTTTCTAAATATAGATATTTAAAGCTATAAACTTCCCTCCAAATACTACTTTAGCTGTATCCTGTAAGTTTTAGTGTATTGTTTTTGCCTCTACTCATCTCAAAGTATTTTCTAATCTTGTGATTTCTTCTTCAACCCACAGGCTATCTGAAAGTATGCTGTTTAATTTCCACATATTAAAACATTTCTGTTTATTGTTTCATTACTGCTTTCCTTTGTATTAAATAGATGTTTTCAGTCAAGTGTGATGGTTCACACCTGTAATCCCAGCACTCTGGGTGGCCGAGGTGGGCAGATCACTTGAGGTCAGGTGTTCAAGACCAGCCTGGCCAGCATGGTGAAACCCCATCACTACTAAAAATACAAAAATTAGACAGGCAAGGTGGCGCATGCCTGTATTCTCAGCTACTTGGGAGGCTAAGGCAGGAAAATCACTTGAACCTGGGAGGCAGAGCTTGCAGTAAGCCAAGATTACACCACTGTACTCCAGCCTAGACAACAGAGCAAGACTCCACCTCTAAATAAATAAATAAATAAGATGTTTTCTAGTATACTATTTTAATTTTCTTGTCATTTCTCTTACTGTAGCATTTCTTAATTATTTTCTTAATGGTTACCAATGGAATTATAATTAACATCTGAACTTACAGAATCTAGTCTGGATTTAAAACAACTTAATTTCAATAGTATATAAAAAACTTTCCTCCTATATAGCTCCATTCTCTCCCTACTCCTTCATGCTTTTATTGTCATTCAAATTATGTCTTCGAAACTGTATGTCCGTCAAGAAAGAATTATAATTATTACCTTATGCAAGTATCTTTTAAATCAGATTGGAAGAAAAAAAGCATAAAAATATATTTACATACTATCTTCTTGTAATTGCCAATAATGACAGTCTTTATTTCTTCATATGCATAAGTTAGTGTCTAGTGTCCTTTCACTTCAACCACAAGAACTCCCATTAGTATTTCTGATGGGGTAGGTTTACTATTAATAAATAGCTCAGGATTTATTTAACTGGGAATATTTTAATTTCACCATCATTTTGAAGATAGTTTTGCTGGATGCAGAATTCTTGATTGGCAGTGTTTCTTTTCTTTCAGTGCTTCAAATGCCATCCTGCTACCATCTAGTCCCAATGGTTTCTGTTTTTTAAAAAATGTACCTATCGAGTTTGTAATAGGAAACCCAATGGTTTCTGACAATAAATCAGCTGTTAATCTTATTGAAGATTTTTTGTACAAGATGAGTTGGTTTTCTTTTGCTGTTTTCAATATTCTCTCTGTCTCTGGATACTTTTATTATGATGTATCTAAATTTGGATCTCTTTGAATCTACCCTCCTTGTAATTCACTGGGCTTTTTGGAGGTATAGATTAATAATAGTCTTTCACCAAATTTAAATAGTTTATGGCCATTATCTCTTCAAATATTTTTTCTGCTCCTTTTTCTTCTTACTTTCTGGATTCTCAGAAATTGGTATGCTTGATGATTGATGATATCCAACAGGTCTCTGAGGCTCTGATCATTTTTCTTCATTTTTTCTCCTATCTGTTCTTTTAGCTCGATAATCTCAATTATCTGTCTTCAAGTTCACTGATTCTTTCTTCCTCTGTCTGTTCAAATCTGTTGAACTCCTCTACCCAATATTTCATTTCAGTGATTGTATTTTTTCCCAAATTATATTGGAGGGAAGAGTTATAAAATGTTTAAAAAAATACATTTATATATTTAACTATGTATTGACATAAATATTTACACATATGTAACTTTTAACATTTTATTAATATTCCCTATTTTCCCTTAGCTCCTCAGACACTGTTGCCAGCTTTAGCTCTCTGAATATACTTGAAATAGCTTAAAGTTTTCATTAAGCTCAATGTCTGGCTTTCCTCAAGGATGGTTTCTATTGATTCTTTCCTTCCTGTGTACAGCTCATACTTTCTATGTTTCATAATTTTGTGTTAAACATTGGATGTTTTAAAACGTAATTCTGGAAATTAGGTTTTCCCTCATCCCTAGGGCATGCTGTTATTGCTGTCTCTTGTAGTGTTTTTAAGAACAATTTTCCTGAACTAATTCTGTAAAGTTTGTACTCTTTGTCTCATGTGACCATTAAAGTCTCTGTTCAGTTAGCTTGTGGTTATGCAATGATTGAACAGAGATATCCTACCTGCCTAAAAACTAGTAAGTCTCCCAGGCTTTGTCAAGAGTCAATGTCTGAGTTGAGGCACACCAGTGACACTTGGATAGGGAGCTTATAAACTCTGCCTTGGCCTTCACTTCCTGCTTGCTCAGAGCCTCAAAGTTATTCAGTGAGCAATCAGGACATCATTGGTCTTTCTCGAGAATACACATAGCCCCATATATATGCACAGCTATCTAGATTCCCAGGAATACGTTGTTGGAACTTTTCAAGGCCATTATGGAGATCTCACTCCCCAGCTTTTTCTTTTAAGTGTTTTGGTTAGGCTACTGGTTGTCTCATTGTTATCTACTGCCACAGGCAGCTGTGATGTTCAACAATTTATTCTGTTTGCTTTGCACAATGCCCCTGGGGGCTAAAGGCTTTTCACAGTGGGCAAACTCCAAGTGAGGTTGAACAAATATAGTCTAGTAAGTAGGGTATTCAGGAAATCAACCAGTAGGTTGAATAATAAAAATTCTCTGGGAATGGGGCACTGAAGGAGCTCAAATCCCTTCTGCCCCCTCCAAGTGGTTGCCACACTGCTGATTTCCACCATGATTCCAGGCTGTTGGTTTTCTAGGCTACCATGGATCTGAAGAGGAAGGGAGGTGAACATTACATGTTAAAATGCCACAAAGTATGCTGTCTTTACTGATATTCAGTCTTTTTTCTTGTATAAACACTTCTCAGGTTGCTGTGCGCCTTTGATTAATTTCCAGAGTTCTGACAAAGTTGTTTTGACAATTTTTGCCAGTTTTCTCTTTGCCGTTATAAAAAAATTTGTAGAGGTCCTTAGCCCAGCATTTCACTGATGTCAATCCAAAACTCTTAATTGCCATACTATACTGTCCCATGCAGAAGTAATGTATTAAAAATAGGTCCTGTTTTTGTTTTTTTTAACAAAAGTCTATTTAAATCTCTTAAGTGCTAGGAAGAATTGTGGACAGAGTACAGCACAGAGATTCTAGACTTATGGTAATATTCAAATCAATTTTAGTATCTGGTCATTTTTGAAAATAGATGGTCACCAGAATGTTTCTCCCACTTGCATAAACAGGAGTACATCAGAATCACATAGTCTATTGAGCAGAATGAAGAAGAGAAATAGGTTCTGTAGGAACCCTTAAAGCTCTCTATCTGCAGACACTACATAAATGGTTTCAGCTTCTCTCCTTGCAGATGAAGAAACTAAAAAAGACTTTGGACCCTCTTGTTCATTATCTCTTATCCTGACGGTACAGCTAAATTACCCAACTTTGCCTATCCTTTTTAGACTGGTTTAAATTCCTATTTAGCTATACTTTTATTTATTAATAACTCCAAAAGAACCAAATAAAGCATCATGTACGGCTCAGTTCTACCCACTGTATAATTCCCAATTAGATTATGATTTCTGCTATATCCTCTTCATGATCTTTAAATAGTATTCTCTACTTTTGGCTCGTTCTTATTCATGAGGATGAAATCAGAGGCAAGGTTGATGATAAACTGGAACATCTATTCTCCATTATCCCACTGCTGACCAGACAAATTGTTACCGTTTCTCATTCTACCTCTCAGGAGGGCCAACATGCAGCTTCACTGAGACTACCTATTGATGTGACTCCACTAAGAACATTTTATGGTTTCCAACAGCCTGATCACCATAATACACATTCTACAATTCTAATAAAATTTTCTCAAAAATAGTTGAATTACTTTTGATTTAAAGACCTTAAAATGGCATTGTGTCTTTTAATTTGAAAGTGTGTAAAAAAAGAAAACAGTAACAAGAGTAAAAAGTAGATTTTAATTTGATATTGTAAATTGTGCTCAGTTGGCTTGATGAAAAGAATGTCAAGGAATTCCCTGAGGAAAGTCAGGGTTTTTTGGGTGAACACACCTGTTCACCATCAGGGTGCTTCTTGACAATTAACTTAGAGGGCACTTAAGTTTTTAATTAAGATATCATCAAAGGAAATGAAAATATTCTGTAATTCTGCAGGTCTACATCTTTGTTCTTCTTCAGAAGTATTATTTTTGCCCTCTTATTCTCATCCAATATCTAGACTTGGTCACCTCATGTTTTTCTGACTTCCATATTTTCTATTTCATCTTAATCTGTAATTCCTATTTCATCTTACTATGACTGCATAATATTTACAATTATTATAAAAATTCTCAATCTACCATTTAAACCATTTTCACAATCTGCTAGCTTTTATTTTGCAATGATGCAATGTTCCAACTTTATAATACATTTTTCTACTAAACCTACCAAAAGAGAGTAGGTAGGAAGTGGTGTGGAGAAAATAAAATGTTAGGGTGAATGCTGGCATTGCCACTGATATATTGTAATATAAACAATTACTTTCAGAAACAAATCTGCTCAGGACTCAAAATGCAAACAAACCAGAGTTTTTCTTTTCCTTTATAAAAAGTAAAAATTTTTTAAAGTTTTTCCAAGGGGAAATTTTGGGTGGCTGGAATATTGTGTTTCTTAACCTAGGTGGTAATTTCAGGGTTGTGTTTACTTTGTGTTACCTCACTAAACTATACATTTCTGCTTTGTGTACTTTTCTAAATGCATATTATGTTGAATACAAATTTTCAAAAAGAGTTTATGGAAGCTCTGTACTAGCCAGAAGGGAAAACAAGATTAGAAAATAAGGAATCTAAAGTTTATCAAGGTAGAGAAAATATAGGTTGTTTATCATTACTAACATTGCATATCATTGCCCATATTGATAATAATAGCTATATAACTAGCTTTCACAAATAAAAGATTTTAAATGCCAAAGGAACATACAATGTAAGGTAAATAAGCTTTCATAATAAATACAAGAAAAGCTTTTTCTCTTATTCAATTATGTCTTAGCAGGATACTAATCAATTTTGAGTGGTTTTCTTGATTAGAAGTTTGTCATAATAAATAAGAAAGCATCTTAAAGAAAAAAAATTTCCTTCAAGCTTTTTACAAAGACAATCTCTTAGAAATCACTTTGTAAAAGGCAAAGCAGGTCTGAGATAGTCCTTTTATTTCTCTTAAAAACTGTAATTATCCCTATATACCTACAAAGACCAGTTCAAACACTTTAAAATCTAAAAAACGGAAACTAGGTTCTATTTTACATGTATTTTTAGAAATATACTCTCCAAATACATCTATTCATCTCAAACATTTAAAAGCTAAACTTAAAGTTTTACTACTAGTACACATCCTAAAAAGCTATGTAAGTCACTTTGAGGGTCCTGAGGACACAGGTGAGCCCTATCACATTTCTACTGAAAGACATAAATCTCAACTGCATATGTATCTTCACTATGCAGCAATGGCCTACCTAAAACTAGAGATACAGCAAACAGTTTGGTTTCCAGTAGGTCCAAAGTGCTTATGAAGTTGCCCTACGACAGAATGTGAGATGAGAGATTTTATATTGAAGGGGGAGGCACGGAGAAAAAGTATCCTGCTTTATCCATTTCTAAATTTCAAAGTAAAAATCCATGAACTGAGTTAAGAGTAAAGGAAAAGAAAATGAACACTTCAAGAATAGATGCTCTCATTTTAACCTCATATTAAAGGCCGTATAACTCTCTTTTACAGAAAAGAAAAACTGTTCACAGTCACAAATCAGTTAAGAGATAACACCAGATTGACTACAAAAGCAGGATTTGTCCCTGAGAATCTCGTAGCAAGAATTCTACTCCTTTTTGTGGAGAAGTAGAAAGGTAAAAAAATTAAAAGATGAAGCATGGTAGAATACTAATAACTACCACTTACCAGTTTTTCTGTGAATGTGTCTTTTCCCAGCTTCCCTGAAAGCAACCATTGCTCTGAAAAAAGCTCGGAGAATTGCCCATCGGAAAACAGCTACAGGATCAATTCCAATCATCCCAGAGATAAATGCATTCTTGCTGCTTCTCAGAAGAGCTACAATGTCTGGGCGCATATGATCTGTATTTTTTTCCCGGAAATCCTACATGAAAAAAGTACCAGTGTTATTTACAGAAAAAAAAAAAAAAAACAACTATTAAAAACAAGATGATGGGTGATGACATCGTTTGGATGTTTGTCCCTCCAAATATCATGTTGAAATGTGATTCCCCCATGGTGGTAGGACCTGGTGGGAGGTGTTTGGGTCATGGAGGCAGATCCCTCATAAACAGCTTGGTGCTCTCCTCAAATAATGAGTTTTCACTCTGAATTCACCAAAATCTGGTTATTTTAAAGTGTGGCACCCCACTTCTCCATCTTTTGTTCCCTCTCTCGTTTTCTCTTCTCGCCATATGACACATGTGCTTCCACTTCGCCTTCAGCCACAAGTAAAAGCTCTCTGAGGCTTCACTAGAAGCCAGGTAGGGATCAGTGCTCTGCTTCCTGTACAGCCTGAAGAATCGTGAGCCAATTAAACCTCTTTATAAATTGCCCAGCCTTAGGTGTTTCTTTATAGCAACATGAGAACAGACTATCGCAAGTGACATGTTTGAATAGTAGTTGAATGAGACAGAAGAAATGTCTGTTCCAGCTAGCTAACTGGACCAGGTATCTTCTATAAGGTCCCATCCAATCCTAAAACTATTGATTTCTATAATACATGTAAATTAGAAGAAATATTCTACAATTTTACAGCAGCTTAAACTCTGGTCAGGGACAGCCTCTCCCAAGACATACCACATACAGTAATAGGAGAGCTGAATAAGAAAAAGGAGCAAGAGATTAGAAAACTGGGAAGAGTAAGCAAGGTTAACACCTACAACCTATAGGTGACAATAAGCAGGACAAGGTGGGAGAAAAGCAATAAAAACTGTGGGCTGGAACACTGGGGACAAGGAGAGAGTAGTGGAAGATTAGATAAATAGGCTACTTATACTCTGTAAGCTTCAGTTGTTTGTTCAGATTTTATTCAAGTATGAAGGAAAGCCCTGGAACAGTAACTGGTGTTGAATACATTGGTTGCTGCGTAAGAAATGAATTATCCAAAGAACAGAAAAAAGGAGCCTCGGTATTAAACCAGAAAAGAACTGCTGGTGACTTGAACTTGGTCAGTTGTGATAGCAGAAATGAAAAATAGCTGTATTTGCGACATGTAAAGGCAAAACACCTGCTGATGAATTAGGGTGTGGTGAGAGAATGAGGAAATCAGGTTAACGCTTTTACTTTGGGGTTGGGTACTCAGTGGATGGAGATGCCATAAACTGGTACGGAGAAGACTAAAGAAAGAAAAGATTTCAGGATAAGAAATGAAGATCAAGAGATCAGTATTGTCCAAGTGAAGTTTGTGCCAGTGACGATAATAATAGTAGGTAACATTTATTGAGAGGTTAGTGTGTATCTGGCACTCTTCTAAGTATTTTACACGTATTGTCTCACGTAATCGCATTTAATCCTCCTAATAATCCTTTCAGATAGATATTACTTCTCCCATTTTATAGAAGAGAAAACTGAATCAGAGAGAGGTGAAATATCCTGGCCCTTATCACATAGTAAATGGAAGTGCAAGGGCTCAAACATATCCACTCAAAACCAAATGGCTGTGTGAGTCTGGAGTCCTATGGAGATTTCAGAAAATACATTTGGTTACTATCAGCCCATCGATTTTAATAAGGTCTCAATCTTCAATACAGGTCAGGCTGGAGTGCAGTTGGCACCATCATAACTCACTGCAGCTTCTAATTCCTGGACTCAGACAATCCTCTGCCTCAGCCTCCCTGGGAGTAGAGGTGTGTACCACCATGCCTGGCTAATATTTTTCTTTATTTTTGTAGAGACAGGGTCTTACTATGTTGTCCAGGCTGGTATCAAACTCCTGGCCTCAAGTAATTCCCCCACGTCAGCCTCCCAAAGTGCTGGCAGTATAGATATAAGGAATTGTGCCCAGACAGCATACAGATTTTTAAAGCTGAGTAAGAAGGAATGTAAATAGGCAGGAACAACCATTTACCAAAGAACAGAGGTTGTAGGAGCTAGAACACAAGAAAATGAGTTAAAACGCACCATAACAACTGAGGAAGGTAAGTTTTCACTCTGGAAAGTGAAATGATGTTACAGCATAGGCATTGACTACAATCTTACCAAATGGAAGGATTAAAAATTTTGTAAGTAAATCACTCCAAGCTGGTACAGCTTCACAGAATACCTCTAACTCGGAATTCTGAAAAACATACCTAGTATTATGTCATCTATCCTCATATACAGAAGTCAGCTTGGACTTATCCTATTACTTTTAGGGCTTTCCTTTCCTAATCCTTCTTTATTCTGCTGAGAACAAGAAAAAACAGGAAACATACCAGGAGTCTTGGTACTTGGCTTGTCCCTACATATACTTAGAACAAATGTTATGTATTTTTTTTTAAATCAATAAAATTGAATAAGAGTATTAAAATCCAAATAACCTCTTACACCATAATCAGCAGCTAATAACTACTGTACTGATGGCAGACAAGCTGTGAGGCATAAACTTAATGTATTTTACATAACTTATTTTTATCCAATTCTAGCAACTACTCAATAAAGCAGATTCAGTCATAAACCATAATTACTGATTTACTTATCATAATTTACTGATAAGTAAACAGAAAGGTAAAGCAGCTTACTGAAGGTTAAACAACACAGTAAGTACCACTGCAGAACTGAAACACCAGTCTGCCTTACTCTTTTTAATAACTACACTGTACAACCTAAAATTCTAGGATTATTTTCAAGTGTTGAGAGTAACCAGTGGCCTTCATTTTCAAAATGAAATAGTCTGTCTTCATATTTCTAGATGTCTAAGTACATTATCAACTGACCATATCATTCTTCTTAAAATTCTCTCTTCTAGTTTCCACAAGAAAATACTTTGTGGTTTACTATTTACCTCCTATGCTGCCTTTTTAAGCCTTAAGTTCATACTGGAAATTCAAAGTGGGTTTAATAGTGTGCATTCATTTCTCTTTTTTGTTTGTTTGTTTTTTGTTGGCTTTTGAGGGTCTTGCTCTGCTGCCCAGGCTGGAGTGCAGTGACTCGATCTCAGTTCACTGCAACCTCTGCCTGCCGGGCTCAAGTGAATTCTCCCCCTCTGCCTCCCAAGTAGCTAAGACTACAGGCACACACCACCACATCCAGCTAATTTTTTGTATTTTTTGCAGACAACCGGTCTTGCCATGTTGCCCAGGATGATCTTAAACTCTGGGACTCAAGTGATTCACCCACCTGAGCCTCCCAAAGTGCTGAGACTACAGGTGTGAGCCACTACGCCTGGTGTGTAATCATTTCTTTACTCAACCCTCTTATATCAAGTGACCAGAACCGTAATTAAGATTTTAAATTAGCACTATCTATATGATGAAGCCCAAATGTATATTTCCAGATCAGATTTTTCTTATTATTTCCTGAGATCCATTAACACATCTTAAAGGGTATGTCTAATCTGAAAGAAAACATGTAAGACCTGTAGTACATTTAAATGTTTGGAAGCATTCACTAGTAAAACCATGTGGGCCTGGGATTTCCTTTGTGGAAAAGTTCTGAACTACTGATTCAAATTATTTAGCCAACAGAATTTCCAGGTTTTTCTATCTATTCTAGTGTTAGTTGTGGTAAAGTGTGTTTTAATAAAATTTACCCATTTTTTTGTTTTCAAATTTACTGAAAAAATATATTCATATCTTTTTAGTATCTGTAGTGTATGTAGTAAAGTTCTCTTTTTTTATTCCTGGTATCTGTAATCTATGAATTTTTTATATCAGTTATTTTCCTATTACATTTAATAAGGAACTAACTTTTGGCTTTATTGATTTCTTTGTTCAATGTCTGCTTTATATTACACTGATTTCTGGCCTTTTTACACTCTTTCTCTAATTTCTTTGAGTGTGATTTGCTCTTCTTTTCCTAGTTTCTCACACAGAAGCTTAGATAACCACTTTTCAATCAGGTGTGGTGGCTCATACCTGTAATCCCAGCACTCTGGGAGGCTGAGATGGGCAGATCACTTGACGCCAGGAGTTCGAGACCAGCCTGGCCAATAGGGCAAAACCCCATCTCTACCAAAAATACAAAAAATAGCCAAGCATGGCTGCACAAGCCTGTAGTCCCAGCTACTCAGGAGGCTGAGACACAAGAACTGTTTGAACCTGGGTGGTGGTGGTTGCAGTAAGCTAAGATCCCATGACTGCACTCCAGCCTGGGTGACAGAACAAGACTCCGTCTCCCCCCACCAAAAAAAAAAAAAAGCAAGCTTAGATAACCACTTTTCAACTTTTCTTCCTTTCCGATATATGCATTTAAAATTATAAATTTCCTATATTCATTTCTTTAACTCTATCCTAAAAGTTTCTGATAATGCTGTATTTCATTAATGTTCAGTATAACATATTATAATTTTAATAATTAATTTTATTTATTTATTTTTAGACAAGAGTTTCGCTCTTGTTGCCCAGGCTGGAGTGCAATGGCATGATCTCGGATCACAGCAACCTCCACCTCCTGGGTTCAAGCGATTTTCCTGCCTCAGCCTCCTGAGTAGCAGGCATTACAGGCATGCACCACCACACTTGGCTAATTTTGTATTTTTAGTACAGACAGGGTTTCTCCATGTTGTTCAGGCTGGTCTCAAACTCCCGACCCGAGGTGATCGTCCCACCTAGGCCTCCCAAAGTGCTGGAATTACAGGCATGAGTCACACTTGGCCAACAAATTATTATTATAAGAAGTAATTTATATTGTGATTTCTTTTTCGACTCACAAGTTATTCAGAAGAGTTTTTGCCTAATTTCTAAATAACCAATGATTTTCTAAGTTATCCTTATGATATGCTAATTAGGTCAGCTGTTTAACAGTGCTGTTTGTATTGATTTTGCATCTGCTTGTTCTGTTACTTACAAAGAGAGGCATTAAAATCTATAATTTTTTCTTTAAGTTTTCTTCTTTTTCCTCAGAAAAATGTTGAAGAAAAAAACCTACAATTATAATGATGAACTTACTTAGGTCTACTTTTCCTTCGTTTTTACTTTACATATTTTTGAAGTAGTCATTAGGTACATACATCATCAAGTGATTTGCCAAGTGAGGTGGCTAATGCCTGTAATCCTAGCACTTTGGGAGGCTAAGGAGGGTGGATCAACTGTCAGAAGTTCAAAACCATTCTGGTGAAACTGCATCTCTACTAAAAATGTAACAATTAGCCAGGTATGGTGGCAGGCGCCTATAATCTCAGCTACTCAGGAGGCTGAGGCAGGAGAATCATTTGAAATTGGGGTGAGGGGGTGGGGGCGGAAGTTGCAGTGAGCCATGGTCACACCACTTCACTGCAGCCTGGGTGAAAGAACGAAGCAAGACTCTGTCTCAAAACAAAAAAAAGTATTTACTGATTATGTCTTCCTGTTGAACTGGCCCCTTTTTTCATTATAAAATGTCCTTGGTATCTCTAATAATATTTCTGGTCTTAAAGTCCATTTTGTCCTACAATAATTTTTTTTTATTTTTTTGAGACAGTCTCACTTTGTTTCCCAGGCTGAGTGCAATGGCGCTATCTCAGCTCACTGCAACTTTCACCTCTCAGGTTCAAGAGATTCTCCTGTCTCAGCCTCCCCAGTAGCTAGGATTACAGACGTACACCACCACACCCAGCTAATTTTTGCATTTTTAGTAGAGATGGAGTCTCACCATGTTGGCCAGGCTAGTCTCAGATTTCTGACCTCAGATGATCCACCTGCCTCAGCCTCCCAAAGTGCTGGGATTACAGATGTGAGCCACCGTGCCCAGCCTGTCCTGTAATTACATAATTACCCCAGCTCTTATCCATTTTTCCATCCTTCTACTTTCAACCTATCTGGTAACATGGATGTATTTATATACACACACTTGCCTGGGATATTCTATATATACATATATATACACACACACATATAGATGATTGCATTTATCTAAAATTTAATTAAAAGTAAAATTAAGAATGATAAAAATTAGAGTAGTGGTAATCTCTGAGGGGAGCTGACTGGGAAGGGGTATGAAAGAAATCTAAATACTTTATTTGTGCACTTTAGACACAATATCCTCAAGTTTTTCTACAGCTCAAGCTTTTGTTTCATTTTACGTTTTAAACTATATTCATAATTTCTGTTCTAAAATCTATTCCTCCCAGTATTTTCCATCTTAGGACATAGTAACTCCAAAGCACCCATCAGCTCTAGCCAGAGGTCACTTACTCATTTAGAGTCCATCAATAAAGTCTATGGATGGTTTACCTCCAAAAATATATTTCATAATCATCTGTATCTCCCCTCAACCTCTACTGCCACTCCAGTGCTTCAGTTTACTTAACTTAAAACTTACTTCAGTTTCACTTCAACTTAAAAAAAATGCTACCTAACTGATCTCCTAGATTCCACTCTTACCCTCTGCTATCTCTTCTCCTCTAGGTAATCAATGCAATCTTTTAAAACTACAAGTCACTGTATTTTTAAATACTTTAATTTAAAAGTAATATTTTAATACTCTGCTTACAATATGCTTAAGCAGAGTAATATTTTAATACTCTGTTTAAAATATGATCACAGTGGGCCAGGCATGGTGGCTCACTCCTGTAATCCCAGCACTTTGGGAGGCTGAGGCAGGCAGAACATGAGATCAAGAGATCAAGACAATCCTGGCCAACAGAGTGAAACCCCGTCTCTACTAAAAATACAAAAATTAGCTGGGCGTGGTGGCACATGTCTGTAGTCCCAGCTACTTGGGAAGCTGAGGCAGGAGAACTGCTTGAACCCAGGAGGCAGAGGTTGCAGTGAGCCAAGACTGCACCACTGCACTCCAGCCTGGCACTTGGAGACAAAGCTAGACTCTGTCTCAAAAAAAAAAAAAAATTGATCACAGTGCAACATAATTTTTACAAAAACTAAACTCAACTTAGCTTACAAGCCCTGAAGAATAACCCACTGTCTATTCTCTAAGTTCATTTCATGTTACTCTCCTTAGTTCATTATAATCTAGTAGCACTTACCTGTTTTCAATTATTTCAACATATCAAACTCTTTCCTATTTCATGGTCTATAACGTTCAGAACTCCTCATCAAGGTAACATTTATTTCAGATCATCTCTCAAAATTTAAGTTTCTTAGAGAGGTATTCATGTATTCATACATTCAAAATTCACTATTTTATTACTTTTCCTCAGAGAACCCATTCACTTATTTATAACACAAAGCCCATTTATCTATATGTTACATAAACAGATACACATACATATGCACACAAAATATGTATAAATGCACTTATGTATGTATATGCGTATAAATCAGGAATATATCTATCATTAGATCATTCCAAACACCAAGCACAGAGTCTGACACATATTCTGTGTTCAATAAATACTTCTTAAATCAATCCATCAATAAATGGATGAATAAATGATCTTAAGACACTCAACTCAAGACCAGGGAGAAAACATATTACTCCACTATTCTCGACATCACCACCACCTTACCTGGGAAGTTAAATGCCTTAAATAGCAGGCTTAAACATCAAGTAGTTGAAGAATAATAGACTCACAAATTACACAAGAAATGGACAAAATTATGAAGATTCCACTCCAAAGAAGTTAAGAATGTCAATACACTCATGAAAAGTACAAACTCACAAATGCCTAATGGTAAACAGAGACATGAAAGCCTTACGAGTGTAGAGAAGGGAAAAATTCAACAAATTATGTGGATAAATAAGTGAGTTTGAGACATACAGATGCAATCTAATTCTTTCAGATCTAAAAGGTTATCAGGATGGGCTGACAACATCAGTTTTATCTCTAGGCAGAAATCAACAGACACATTACCTTATCTAAGACAGTAAAGTGCTGAAAAGCAGAATCTAAGTTTTAGTAGTATCCTTATAAAATATCTCCAGTTGTTACTGATCAAAAACCTCCACAAACAGGGACAGTGACATAGTTAAGAACACATCTCTGCCATGTAAGCATATTCAATGAGAAATTTACTAACCTTTACCCCATATTTTACTTTTCCAGCATAATGTTTTATAATGAAAGCAGGCTCCATCACGGCTGGAAATTCAATGTAAGAATTATCTTCATGTTGATGCTTAAACTTGTCTAGTAATGTTTGATTTGTAGCCTGTGGGAAGCTGAATTTAAAAAAAAAGAAAAAAGAAAAAATAACTCTAAAGAAAGATGAGAAAGATGCAGTAATTAGTACAGTCCATTTTACAGTCCATTATAATTACATTGCCATCTTACACATATAGCAGTTTACAAAAGTTTTCGTCCATATTATCTAATCTGAATCTCATAATAAGCTAAAAAGTAATAATAAATATTGGTGTCACTATTTTACAGATGAGGGATCAAAAGTTTTGATTTGCCTATACTCACACTTTGCAATAGCAGTATCAAGAAATTAACTCATTACATACTTAGCTTCTAATGCATTGTTCTGAACTACTGTAAAACGCAAAGGAAAATAAAATCCAAATCATATATTCTTTGGGGCCAACAACTTCCAAATAAGAGAATAATCTCTCAATTCTCATAGGTCCTAAAAATCCATAAAAATTATCTGATTTCCTGTTTCTTCATGCATAAATAAGTAGCCATTTTCTTACTATACCAATTATTATTTGCACTCATTGATTGTACTGATCAATTGAGCACTTAATATCTAGGAATAACACAAACTATTTAACTGCATAATAGGAAATATGGAAATACAAAAGATCAAAAGACAAAAAAATAATCAGTGGTGTGAATAATGAAAAGGTTCACACAGGATATAGCAAGCAATTGTGAACTAGATGTTAAAGGTTGGGGAAGAATTTCAAATAGAGAAAATGTAATTGACAGAAAAAGGAGAAAGTTTCAGAAAACGGCTTCATTTAATGGTAGCTAAAATAATGAAAAATGTGACATGAGGTTGTAATGTTAATACAAATCTAATGCGTAAAAATCATTCCAAAATTATAACAAACATAGTTAATTACATAGTATGTATTGTAAACCATATAGAAAATGACCTTTGGCATCAGACAATCATAGTTTAGATTACTCCTTCTATCAGTTACCTGGGGCAAACTAGATAACCTTCTTTGAGAAGTGGCCCTCGAATTCACAAGATGAGATAGCAGGTATCACAGTGCCAGTAGAATTAAATAAAACTAGTAAAAACATCTAGCAACAGCAGGCATCCTCTAGGGATTAAACATATCGACTTTGTGTTGCCAACACTAATATTTTCCTGGTCACCTTGGCCTACTTTTGTATTCAAATAATATCTATTCCTCAAAATATCACCATCTAGCTTACTCCAAAACTTTAAAGCCATTTTACAATAGATTACTATTTCAAAGAGAGCAGCACAGCTCCTATAGGAGAAGTCTCACGAATCTTCTTTAAAGTCACCAAAGCATATTATCAAAATAAGTTTTTCTGTAATAGTGCTTTAATCATGTGCCCCCTCTGCTCAAAACTTTATAGATCATCAAGGCAAAAAGATGTCTGACACCAAGCTCCTAAGCCTAGGCTAACTCAACCTCTGCAAACTTATGTCTCACTATTTCACAGTAGTATGCTTCTTCTTTTTTTTTTTTTTTTTGAGACGGAGTTTCGCTCTTGTTGCCCAGGCTAGAGTGCAATGGCGCGCTCTCGGCTCACGGCAACCTCTGCCTCCTGGGTTCAGGCAATTCTCCTGCCTCAGCCTCCTGAGTAGCTGGGATAACAGGCATGCACCACCATGCCCAGCTAATTTTTTGTATTTTTAGTAGAGACGGGGTTTCACCATGTTGACCAGGATGGTCTCGATCTCTTGACCTCGTGATCCACCCGTCTCGGCCTCCCAAAGTGCTGGGATTACAGGCTTGAGCCACCACGCCCGGCCAGCAGTATGCTTCTCTTAAGGCAGGATGCTCACCTCATTGTCTCTCGGTCAGGGTTTATTTGCCTTCTAATCATCTGAGTAATCAAAAAGCTTATCATATCTTTTCTCTTACTTTTAAATGGAAAATAGAAATTTTCAAAGGAAGGAGGATAGACATGAAAAACAGTCTTTACTTGAAACTAAAAAAGATGGAAAGTTCTTGCATTCAACAGACATTTATGGACACTTATTACATTACCAGGCCAAAATATGTAGAACACAAGAAAATCATTCACTATTGCTCATATCAAAGCTCTTAATCTAGTGTTCTCCAAAGGCTATCTGCAAAGGTAGCCTCAGAAGAACCTCTAGAGATTTGAAAACTACCAATGCCTGGACCCCACCTACTGCAATTCTGACTTCAGTGATATTTACAAAGTCCCAAGGTAATTCTTATGAGCAGGCAAGATTCACAAAATGCTGCTGTAAATAAATGCTCTAATCCTAACTTCAGTCACTGTTAAAATGTAGATTCTGATTCAACAGATACAGAGTGAAGGCCTGAGATTCTACATTTCTAAGATTCAAAGTGGTCCACTGCTGCTGACAGAAGATGACACTTTGAATACTATGAGGAAAACTGATAATATTCCTAACATCCTATTCATATGTAACTCTGACACAATATTCCTCCTTTCTAAATGCCACCCTACATCCTACAGAATCTAGCTTAAATAACTTGCCCCATATCATATAGCCATTAAGTAGTAGAGAAAGGCTAAACCAAGACCTCTGACTTTAAACCCATACACCTGGAGCACTACAAACACACTGCATGAAATAAAAACACAACTAAGGATATATTTGATACTATATATTCTCTATAAAAAATATTTTTAGAGGAAAAAATAATAAAGTCCTGAAATAGTTCTTCAGAATGTGACTTTATTTTCCATCCAGTTTTTTTTTTACAGGTAAATGGCAGAGAAAAAATATTTCATGTCTTTGCATTTTCTGGAATGTTAAAGCACAGAGATTCTTTACAAGGACTGGTAATAACTACAGGACTGACTAATAAAAAGATTATTCAGTCCAGTCTCCCATCTACAATAACATGCTGACAGATGATGCAAAGTAATTATAATAATAGGAAATTATATTAATTGTTAAAGCAGCTGCTAATCAGCTCTAATGGTTATAAAGTTCTTTATTGAGCCAAAATTTATCTCCCTGAAATTTATGGCAACATGGCTCCACCCCAGTAGCTTTCAGGTAACAGCAAACAAGTGTCATTCTCATTATTGGGTTAAATCTATGTGAGGTAGCAACTGATCAGGAAATTGTAGTCTTTGTATAATATAATAAGATGAGCATGGGATGAAATTTTGCTTAAAGAATGACAAGACAGGACAGACACAGTGACTCTCATATGTAATCCCAGCACTTTGGGAGGCTAAGGCGCAAGGACAGCTTGAGCCCAGGGGTTTGAGACCAGCCTGGGCAACAAAGTTTAGTCCTTGTCTCTACAAAAACATTTTTTAAATTAGCTAGATATGGTGGTATGTGCCTGTGCAGTCCCAGCTACTCAGGAGGTTGAGGCGAGATCACTGGAGCCCACGAATTCAAGGCTTCACTGAGCCATAGCCACACCACTGCATTCCAGCCTGAGCTACAGAGCAAGACCCAGTCTCAAAAAAAAAAAAGTAATTCTACTACCTCAGTTTTGATGTTATGATTTTATATACACAGTTGTAATACTGTAATTATATATATATATGTATGTATGTATATGTAAAACATATATATACATATATGTGTGTATATATATCTAGGTTTTTGGCCATGGTTCCTGGCTTTTAACTCCTATAGCCCTTGGTATAGTCTTTTGTTATAATGTTAGGGTGCTTCAGGCCTCATGAGCAGGCCTCAGGAAACAGAATCTCTCTTCTCTTCTGTCCTCCTTTTACCTGCCCAAGGCAGGCCTCTAATCCTCTGATTGTGGGTTATAAGACCCTCATTCCAGAAAGGGTCTATCCCCACATTCTGAAGGAAAGAATGCTGCACAAGAGGCCAAGAAGAAATTGGACAGACAAGCCTTGCTTGGCTTCCCACTCAGTCTATTCGCATGAGATCATGCTCTTTGGTCCAATCAGATTTCTACACAGTTGTCAATAATGTCTGTGTAATGAAGCCTCCATAAAAAACCCAAAAGGACAGCATTTGGAGAGCTTCCAGATAGCTGAATATGTATGTGTTCCTGGAAGGCGGTGTGCCCAGGAAGGACATGGATACCCTGTACTCCTTCCCCAATACCTTGCCCTACACATCTCTTCATTATATCCTTTGCAATATCCTTTACAATACACTGGGATAAATGTAAGTAAGTGTTTCCCTGAGTCCTGCAAGCCATCTGGCAAATTAATTGAACTCAAGGAGAAGCTGACTGGTCAGAAATTATGGAGGAGTAAACTACTGACTGGTGTCTGAAGGTGGGTGGGCAGCAGTTTTGGGGACTGAATCCTCGATCTGTGGGATCTGATGCTACCTCCAGGTAGATAGCGTCAAATCTGAATGAGAGGACACCCAGCTGGTGTCCACGGCTTGCTGGTGGGGAAAACTCCATATACATTTGGTCAGAGAGGTCTTCATGTTGATTGTTATAATGTGACAGCAGAGAAAAACATAATTTGAATGTTTTTGCCAAATAATTGGTGTCAGAGAAGTGAGATTTGCTGGAAAGACCCTGGCTCACTGAAACATGGTTTGGGAAGAGAAAGGATAAAAGAGTACAAGATGAGAAACCTTTGTTCTGGTGTGGCCACAGGGTCATCCAAGGTATGAAGCCTTAGCTGCTATGCTCAGTTACTAAAGGTAAAAGTTATCAGTGGAATTTAGAGATAGTTCCAACTCCTGGGGAGTTGATTCACTGGCTACATAAGGAAAAGCAAACTAATTTTAAAAAGTGAACTATTCAATCCCTTAATTATTGTTATTTATAATAGCTAAAATAAAATTTAAAGAGAGTACTGTGTTGGTCCTTGAAGCTGGATCAAGCTCGGATCTCGATCTGTTTGAGCTCAAGCTGCTAGCCTCAAAGTCTTGGAGGCAAGGACAGAATTGTGCAGGGACAACAAAGTACCTCTGAGACATGTGGTTACCAAGAAGACAGTCAATGTGGAAGAAGGGCAAAATGAAGTAACTACTGAACTGCAGGGCGTAGTGTGAAGGAATAGTTCCATTTTGTAGACTGGTATCATTAGCTTCCTAAGAACCTTTACTAAAATGGATTGTGAGAGTAACTACATTAGGGGCAGTAGCTTTGGTTTTAAATGCTGCAGTGGACAAGTGTGTCTGGGTTGATGCAGGACACACAACTCACTACTAAGCAATCTCAGACATCTATACATGATTGAGATACACAAGAGGTTATTCCTGAGGGAAAAGCCAGCCTAGTGGACTGGATAAAAGCCACTGTACAATCTTTTTACTCTGGGAAGGGGGATTGCCTAACTCTCCCTAGAAATGCTAAGCAGAACAACCCAGATGAAGCAGCTGATATGCTTCGTACTACGTAAGACTAGCTTTATAATGATAAGGATATTTGCCCAATTAATGTGTCTGTTATCTATTTACTGGATTACAGTAAATGCTATAGTTAAAGGGGTCCCTTCTACATGGGCACCCCAGGTGATTTCAAATTTGTTGTCTCAGCTTCTCCTCATAAGTCTTACAGATGCAATAAAAATATTAGGTAAATTAATGAGAGAATGGGAAAAGGCAAAAGGGAGGGTTCAAAGGATTTACCCCAGGAAGATACAAATTTTTTAATGGTTATTAAGAAATAAGGTGAATAGGCCAGGTGTGGTGGCTCACGCCTGTAATCCCAGCACTTTGGGAGGCCGAGGCGGGTGGATCACAAGGTCAAGAGATCGAGACCATCCTGGTCAACATGGTGAAACCCCGTCTCTACTAAAAAAAAAATACAAAAAATTAGCTAGGCATGGTGGCGCGTTCCTGTAGTTCCAGCTACTCAGGAGGCTGAGGCAGGAGAATTGCTTGAACCCAGGAGGCGGAGGCTGCAGTGAGCCGAGATCGCACCATTGCACTCCAGCCTGGGTAACAAGAGCAAAACTCTGTCTCAAAAAAAAAAAAAAAAAAAAAGAAAAGAAAAGAAAAAAGAAATAAGGTGAATAAAGAAAACATTAAAGGGGTGAAACTAAGAGGAAAAGGGGAAGAGTCATGAGATTCACCCTAGCTAGGCAGAAATATTTTATATGGTTTTGAAGAAATGGGATGAATAAAACAGAAATGGATGGGGTTAAAACAAAATTTGTAATACAACACTACTGAAGGTTGGATAAACCAAAGGGAGCGCCTTCTGGTCCCTCAACCAGTTTGCTCTATTTCCCCAATTTTGGAGAAATGTTTAAAAGACAGAAGGATAAGATTACAATGAGAAATCCTCCCTGGAATTGCCTGGGGCCATGGTTAGACTAGTTAATCAAGGTAACAATTGACAGAGAGGCCAGAGTCCCTTGGCCCAATGCCTGGCTGGGACCCAAAGACTTTTACACAAGAATGGTAAAATGGTCTATGGGTGGAGAACTTTCTGCAACTAGAACATAATAAATACATCAGAGATCATAGGATTATGAAAACTGGAATACTTAACAGGCCTTAAGAAGCTGAGTCTCCTTTATTTAAATGTTTTGTGACTGGAAAATGTTCCCCCTACCCAGTGCTATAAAATAGAAGGCATGTAAATCTGCCCTTCAAGCAATCTTAACTGGACATGCTAAATGGCGGAAGGCATGTAAACATGCCCTTTAAGCAATATTAACTGGACATGCTAAATGGGAACCAGTAAGATTGTTCAAGTCCACATCCAGAGTAGACTCAGAAGAAGCTAGAGTGCAGACAGAAACAAACAGTACATTTGATACCCCTTTGTGGAGCATTTCCTGGGGCTTATGGCAAAAATGTGTGGGCATCTACCAGCAACAACTACTGAGACTTCTGGACTACAGAATTTCTACTGGAGGGGCACTTATTATCTTGTTATGGGAAATTAGCTGAAGCTATCCCTAAAACTGAAGGTCATAAAATGATCTCGACACCTGAAATACCCATGCTGTCCCAGCTTATGGAAGAAAAACACTCTCATGAGGAGAGCAGTGCACTGAAGAGTTCCATAATAAAATGGAAATGATTTATACAGAATCATGCTGCCTGGGGGGTGCAAGGAAGAGACACTCATGAGCAGGGAGTCTTTTTACCCTAGGACTGACTCTGGAACTGTGTGAGGAGCTGCTGGATCCTACAGTGCTCTCAAGTGACTGGCAAACAACTGCTTGGTTTGTGGATGGTGGTTCCAAGGTAAATGGACAACATCCTGTTTGGAAGGCTACTATGATTGAAGAAGGTGAAAACAAATCAGATTGGTGGGCTGAATGACATGATGATTTCCTAAAACTGAGGGAAGAACTGAAGAGTGGTAGAAGCTCTTGTGTTTGGGTTTTTTTTTTTTGAGACGGAGTTTCGCTCTTGTTACCCAGGCTGGAGTGCAATGGCGCGATCTCGGCTCACCGCAACCTCCGCCTCCTGGGTTCAGGCAATTCTCCTGCCTCAGCCTCCTAAGTAGCTGGGATTACAGGCACGCACCACCATGCCCAGCTAGTTTTTTGTATTTTTAGTAGAGACGGGGTTTCACCGTGTTGACCACGATGGTCTCGATCTCTCGACCTCGTGATCCACCCGCCTCGGCCTCCCAAAGTGCTGGGATTACAGACGTGAGCCACCGCGCCCGGCGTGTTTGGGTTTTTACTGACTCAGGGGCACTGGCCAATGGTCTGGCCAAATAATCAAGCAGAAGGGCAATGGAAACCCAGCCTATTAAAACAAGGCCCATTTGGAACACAATCGTACGGAAATCTGAGGGGTACCTTAAAGCAGAACATATCAATGGCCACCAAAAAAAGCCCCTTTCCAGGTTCAGAAGGTAACTAGAATTGACAAGCACATATCCCTGTGTACTCCTTTGATATGGTCACCTGGGTCCATGAAATGAGCAGATATGGGGGTACTACAGCAGTGCTGAGAAGTGCTAAATCTAGGCATTCCTCTTGCATCTTCTCTCAATCACAAAATGCCAGTAAGAACTGTTCTGTTCGTCAGCAAGAGAATCTGAGACTGCCAATGGCTATGTGGCAGTTTCCCTGATGGGAAGACCCTGAACTGAGAAGTTAAGTGAGACTGATGTAGGTATCCCTGGGGGGCTACAAATTGACAGGAGTAGTCACTGACTGAAGTGAGCTTTACTTACCCAGTGGAAAATGCAAATGCTCAGGGTACCATTAAAAAAAAAAAAAAAAAAAAAAAACAAAAACAGAAAACATTGCATCGATTTGGATGATGATCATTTTTTCAGAACAAGAAACCCATTGCACAGCCTACAATGTCCGGCAAAGGAAAAAGATATCTTCCTCAGAGTAACAGTTTGATGGAGAAGTAGAATTGGCAATTAAAACACTGGTTGTCTAAAACAGGGGAAGATCAAAAAATGAAGGGCTGGCTTGCATGCCTTCCTGAGTATGAGTATCTGCTCACACTCAGCATGAGAGAGACTAAAGGAGCATCCCCTAGATCTTTCTTGTTTTTCCGGTTCATCTGGGAAAGAGGGGTTGGAGAGCATGCTGACACGACTATCCAATTCTTGCCAAGGAAGGAGTATACTGGTATAAAAACCGTAACTTTTTGTTTCTTTCCCAGATGACCTCAAAAACAAAAAACTTTTTTTCTCTCCCCTATCAGCTGCAGTCATCCTAGGACCAGGGCTGCAACTACAAGAGCTGGAAGCAAGGATGATTTCTAAACAAGAAACTGTAATTACATGTTTAAATCTTAAGTCAAAATTCCTAAGGGCATGATGGGGGTGGGTTGTACCTTCACTCTATGTAGCAAAATTGGGGCTAAGAGTGAATGTAACTATTTTTCCTGGCCATAAAAACAGCTCACTAGTTCTGCACCTATGTAATTCACCCTATCTAAAAGGGAGTGGACTTAGGAGGAGGTACTTGCTAGACTAGAATTGTTGTCTGCAATCTAAACCAGCACAGTGGCAATTCTTCATGTGCCTTCCATATGAGGAAAAGTTTGGGAACTAATGGAGAGGAGGAATAGCAACTGAGGGTAAAGATATTAATCAGTGGATAATAAATTGAGGGAAATCCAACATTAACACATTTTAAGAAGCTCAGAGCAAGAGATGACACTGTCTTTTAGCTCAGTTATAAAAGATGCTCAAAAGGGAAAGGTTGTGTTTGCTGAGATTACTCCTGCTTTCGGAATCTGACAAGACTGAAAGGAAGCCTGCAAACTTGAGTGTTCTCTTCCTGGGGAATCATCTCAAACAATATGAGATGAACTGGCCTAATTACTAATGACTGAATGGGATTCTAGTAATGTAGTAGTATGTTTGAGTTGTATATTCTTTTGATGATGTAAAGGATCCATGTTTGAAAGCCTGTGGCCTGTGACAAGAATTTTATATATATATATATATATATATATATATATATATATATATATATATATATAAGAGAGAGAGAGAGAGAGAGAGAGAGAGAGGCCGGGCGCGGTGGCTCAAGCCTGTAATCCCAGCACTTTGGGAGGCTGAGGCGGGTGGATCACGAGGTCAAGAGATCGAGACCATCCCGGTCAACATAGTGAAACCCCGTCTCTACTAAAAATACAAAACATTAGCTGGGCATGGTGGCACGTGCCTGTAATCCCAGCTACTCGGGAGGCTGAGGCAGGAGAATTACCTGAACCCAGGAGGCGGAGGTTGCGGTGAGCCGAGATCGCGCCATTGCACTCCAGCCTGGGTAACAAGAGCAAAACTCTGTCTCCAAAAAAAAAAAAAAGAGACAGAGAGAGAGAGAGAATGTGTGTGAGTGTGAGTGTGAGTGTGTGTGTGTGTGTGTGTGTGTGTGTGTGTGTGTGTGTGTGTGTAGGTTCTCATTCTTGGTTCCTGGCTTATAACTACCACAGCCCTTGGTGTCATCTTTTGTTATAATGTGGGGATGCTTTAAGTATCGGAAGCAGGCCTCAGAATCTCTCTCTCTCTGACCTTCTCCTGTCTACCTTTTACCTGCCCAAGGCAAGCCTCTAATCTGATTGTGGATCAAAAGACCCTCATTCCAGAAAGAGTCCTGCCCCATTACTCTGGAGGAAAGAATACTGCACAGAAAGACCAAGAAGAATCTGGACAAACAGGCCTCACTGGGTTTCCCACTCAGTCTATTAGTATGATATCATACTTTTTTTGTCCAATCACATTTCTACATAGTTGTCAATAACGCCTATGTAATGAAGCCTTCATTAAAAAAAATCCCCAAAAAAGCATTTGGAGACCTTCCAAATAGCTGAAGATGTGGGAGTTTCTTTGAGGGTGGTACACCCAGGGAGGACACGGAGGCTCTGTGCTCCTTACCTCACACCTCGTCCTATGCATCTCCTCATTGTTTAGTTTGCAACATCCTTTACAATACACTGGCATAAATATAAGTGTTTCCCTGAGTTCTGCAAGCCACTCTGGCAAATTAATTGAACTCAAGGAGAAGCTAGTTGGTCAGAAGTTCTGGAGGCATGGACTAAGTGGCTGGTGTCTGAAGGTGGGGTGGGGTGCAGTTTTGGGAACTAAGCCCTCAATCTGTGGGATCTGATGTTACCTCCAGGTAGACAGTGTCAAATCTGAATTAAAGGATGCCCAGCTGGTGTCAACTGCTTGTTAATGGGGAAAAACACCACACACATTTGGTCACAGAAGTCTTATATGTTGATTATTTTGGTGTAAGAGTAGACAAAAAACATGGTTTGAGAGTTTTCCTGTAACAGTAGTTATGAAAATGGGATACAAATCCTGCACTACTGACTCTAACACCTAAATATTACAGGAAATCAATATAATAATTCAAAGCACAACCTTATAGTCAGAAACACCTGACAGGTTTGAATCTTAGGTACCCCATTTCCTACTTATATAATCTTTGTTCTTGGATTGTTTCTTAAACCCTTTTTTTGTTACTATAAAATTCCTCAAACCAAAACAACTGCTTATCATTCCATTATCAACCACAATAGTTTTCAACAATGAGTATCAAAATTACCTATAAAGCCTTCCCAACTAAAGATATACCAGAGGTAAGGTATACAAACAGTGAATGACTTACGTTATAATTTTATGAGATAATAACTATGTTGGGGCATACACAGTAATGCAAGAAACTTTTACAAAATTCTGGACAGAAAATTAAGGTACTTTTTACTTGTGTTAACAGCATTTTAATTCCTTTAGATTAACGGAAGTTGACTAGTGATAGAGTTCTTTCTGCTAGTTTTTTTATTCTACAACCTTACACAATCATCTTACCTCTAACAGTAAATCCCCAATACTTTCCATCCTGTTTAATGAGGATTACATTAAACTAGAAATCAGGTAAACAAATTGTTTCTAAATTTTTTACTCAAGAGTCATAAAAAAACCTCACAACCTCCTCATCTCAGTTTCTCCAATTCTAGATTTGCCATCTCTTAGGATAATCAACTATATTTTATAGATTGTTGAGAATATCCTGAAGAATGCTACCTGAAGCTTACTTCTAAAGCATATATTTAACTGTTATATTGAACAGTGTTAATGAGGAATAGTAAATAATTGGCAGATGTTGCCACTTACAAACATGATCACGATAGACATTACGAATCTACCATAACATTCTTTTTTTGTTTTGTTTTGTTTGGAAACAAGACTCTTGCTCTGTCGCACAGGCTGGACTATAGTGCAGTAGCGCCATCTTGGCTCACCGTAACCTCTGTCTCCTGGGTTCAAGCGATTCTCAAGTCTCAGTCTCCTGAGTACCTTGGATTACAGGCGTGTGCCACCATGCTCAGCTAAATTTTGTATTTTTAGTACAGATGGGATTTTGCCATGTTGGCCAGGCTGGTCTCGAAGTCCACATGCCTCAGCATCCCAAAGTACTAAGATTATGGGCGTAAGCCACCACATTCAATCTATCACAATATTCTTTTCTGCTAAACATGAAAACTGAAAACACATCGCATATGTAAAACTCAATTTACAAAGAAAGAAACATGTAACCAAAAAAAAAAGTCAACAAGTTTAACATCAATGTGTATTGAATAAATCTAGAAGAACTTTAAAAAAAATGAATGCAAGTAATGAAGTCCATCCTAATTACCTAGAAACATACACAGATAAAAAAAATTTGTACACACAAAAAAACCTTTGGCTCTTTATTTGGTAATGTAAGAAAAAAGTTTAAACTTAAAAAGACATAAAAAGCCTAAACAGCCAATAACAAAATTGAAAATTACACTCACTTGCTTTCTTCATCCAAAAGATGAAGCAGTCCTGTTGGTTTTTTGCTAATAAGATTTATGCAGCAGGTATTATCAATATAATCTATGTTGTGCCAGCTGATACCTTCGGTTCTATATTCCTCCTAGAAAAAACAAAAAACAAAATAACAATTTATTCATCTTGCAGAAAATAACAGGAATAGGGTAATACAGATTGAAAAGCTTTTACCATACTTTCGGTTATTTATATCCCTCTCTGTCAGGTTTCTCTCTCTCTCAGGTGAATTCTTTGAGGGGTTCATCAATAGTATTAGCCTTTTGAAAGATTTACTTTTGGTTTGGTTGATCCTTTCCCACAGTATATTTGTTTTCACTTTTATTAATTTCCTCTTTATTGGTATTATTTCATTTTTTCTACTTTCCTCCGGTTTAGTTTGCTGACTTTTTCCCCAACTTGACAGGGAACACTAATTTTCAACAAAAATCTTCTAAGAGCTATAAAATGTTCCTTTAAGTATGGCTTTAGCCATATCCCACAGTTTTAATATGTAACATGTTAAGTACAACATATTTTCTAATTTTTCAACTTCTAGGCTATTTAAAATAATATTTCTTAATTTTTAATCACACAAGTAATTTTTAGTTATCTTTTACTTATTGGTTTCAGGCATTATTTTATTATTGTATTAAAATCTGCCATTTCAATCCTTGGAAATTTGACTTTTGCTTTATGGTCCAAGATATAAACAAATTTTGTGAATATTCCATCCAAACTTGAAAAAAAAAAAAGGTACATTCTGCAGAAGTTGATGCAGTGTTCTATGCATATCAGTTACATATTTGATTTTTAAATATCCTATATCCTTAATTGATTAGGTTTCAGGCCTAAGGACAAGAAACTGACATTCTGATCTGAAGGATAGTCAGAGATGAATGCCCACAAACACACTATCCTCTAGATATTTTAAATCTTCTATATCCTTACCAATTTTTTGAACACTTACTCTGTCAGCAAGTCAGCAAGATATGTCAAAACATTACACTACGATTGCAAATGCATTTTTCTTCGAGTTTTATTCATTTTTGCTTATATATTTCAAGGTTATGCTATCAGATACTTAGAAATTTTGAACTGTATACTTCCCAAGAAACCCTTTGGCATTCTAAAGGGTAGCATTATTAAATATTCCTTTTTATCTCTAGTAATGCTTGAAATATGATATTAATATAGCTATGACTACTTTTTTTATAAGGACTGCTAAATCTTCACCCAGCCTTTTAATCTTTCTGTATACTTAAAATGTCTCTCATAAGCAACAACCAGTTTAGTTTTGTATTATATCCAGTCTGACAATCTAGCTTCTAGAAGGAGCAATGAATCAATTATATTTAATGCAATCTCTGTATTTGTGAGAATAAATCAAACATCTTACCACTTGCTCTTTGTCTGACTTTCACGGCATTTCTTTTATTTCTTGCTTTCTTCTGGACCGTTTCAGTGTTTTTACTTTACTTATCCTCTCTATTACCTTTTCAAAAGTTTTATATTCTTTTACTATCTTTGGCAATGCTAGAAAACATGTATCCTTAACTTACTACTAAGAGAAATAGTATCTCTGTAACTTATCATTTAATACAAAGATCTTAGAATATATTAAATTCTATTTACTCCTGATTTATATGCTATTATTTTCATGTATTTTAGTTCTAGTTAAACAGTAAGTAGTTCTGTTTTTAATTTTTTTTTTATTTTTTGAGATGGAGTCTCGCTTTGTCACTCAGAGTGGAGTACAACAGTACAATCTTGGTTCACTGCAACTTCTGCCTCCTGGGTTAAAGCGAATTCTCCTACCTCAGCCTCCTGAGTAACTGAGATTACATACAGGCGCCCATCACCATGCTCGGCTGATTTTTGTTATTTTTAGTAGAGACAGGGTTTCACCATGTTGGCCAGGCTGGTCTCAAACTCCTGACCTCAGGTGATCCACTTGCCTTGGCCTCCCAAAGTGCTGCAATTACAGGGGTGAGCCACCATACCAGGCCTAAAAAGTTCTATTTAAACCATAAAAGTTACTTTTAACTTTATCTAATTTAGTTAATATTCATTTAAATTCAATGACATTTTATATTTTATTTTATTTTATTTTATTTATTTTATTTTATTGTAGAGACAGAGTCTTGCTCTGTCACCTATGCTGGAGTCAGTGGCACGATCCTGGTTCACTGCAACCTCCACCTCCTGCGTTTAAGCAATTCTCCTGCCTGAGTCTCCCAAGTAGCGGGAACTGCAGGCGCCCGCCACCAATACTAGCTAATTTTTGTATTTTAAGTAGAGACGGGGCTTCACCATTCGAGACCAGCTGGTCTCAAACTCCTGACCTCGTGATCCACCCGCCTTGGCCTCCCAAATTGCTGGTATTACAGGCGTAAGTACCGTGCCCTGCCCCGACTTTTTTATAAATTTGCATTGCTCTTCATTACTTCCTGCACCTGAGCTACAATCTGAAATAATTTACTGTCTAAACAACATACTTCAGTTTTAAGGAAAAAATCCCATTGTCTCCTAGCTTCCACTAAACGGCTGACTGACAAGTCTTATTGTTGCATCTTTAAAGATAGAGATGTCCCTGACTTATGATGATTCAACTTTACAATGGTGTTTAACTGTCATAATTTCTTCATACTTTGAACTCTGATCTTTTCCCAGGCTAGTAATATATGGCACATGACAAATTCAATAATTTTATTATAAAATAGGTGTGCTAGATAATTTTGCCCAATTGTAGGCTAATATAAATGTTCTGAGCACACTTAAGGTAGGCTATATTAAGCTGTGACCCTTATTAGGTGTATTAAATGCATTGTTTATTCAAAATATTTTCAACTTACCCATCCAAAGAAGCATCTGTAGTCTTTTGTTTTTTCTAGGTGCTTTTTAGACTTTTTTCACTGTCTTTAGTTTACTATAATTTTCAAAATAGGTGTGCTAGATGATTTTGCCCAACTGTAGGCTAATATAAGTGTTCTGAGCACACTTAAGGTAGGCTATATTAAGCTGTGACCCTTAGTAGGTGTATTAAATGCATTTTTTACTTAAAATATTTTCAATTCAGCCGGGTGTGGTGGCTCACACCTGTAATCCCAGCACTCTGGGAGGCCGAGGCGGGTGGATCACAAGGTTAAGAGATCAAGACCATCCTGGCCAACATGGTGAAACCCAGACTCTACTAAAAATACAAAAATTAGCTGGGCGTGGTGGCGTGTGCCTATAGTCCCAGCTACTTGGGAGGCTGAGGCAGGGGAATTGCTTAAACCCAGGAGGTGGAGGTTGCAGTGAGCTGAGATCTCGCCACTGCACTCCAGCCTGATGACAAAGTGAGACTCCGTCTCAAAAAAAAAAAAAAAAAAAGAAAGAAAGAGAGAAAAATTTCAACTTACCCATCCAAAGAACATCTGTAGTCTTTTGTTTCCTCTAGGTGCTTTTTAGACTTTTTTCACTGTCTTGGGTTTACTATAATTTTCTAGGTATAACTATCTTTGCATTTAACATGCCTTGGATTCTTAGAGCTTTTCATATGTATGCTTGTTGGGGTTTTGTTTTGTTTTGGTTTGGTTGTTTTTTCTTTTGACGGTTTTGGAACATTCTCAACCATTATGTCTTCAAATATGGCTTCTAACTTATTCTATGTCTCTCACACACATCTTTCCAAAATTCCTATGGCACATGTTAGATCTTTTCACTATGGTCTTAGAGTATAAGTCTTTTTTTTATCTTTATTCATTAGGATCAGTATTTTCTTCTGGTCTATCTTCCAATTTACTAATTTTACTAACCTGTATCTTACTATTAAAAATCATCTGTGTCTTCTTAATTTCACTGTACTTTATAGTTCTAGGTTTTCCCCAATTTGGAATTTTTTTAAAGTAATCTGCAGTTCTTTAATAAAAATATTGCCCCTTATTTTAAAAAAAATTCTTGAAAGCATAGTTACTTTCAAGTCCATGTCTGCTAATATCATTGGCTGGATTCACTGTGGTACTATTATCTCATTTATCTTGGTTTTGTTTTGTTTTTGAGACATAGTCTCATTTTGTCACCAGGCTGGAGTGCAGCGGCACAATCTCAGCTCACTGCAACCTCCACCTCCTGGGTTCAAGCAATTCTCCTGCCTCAGTCTCAGGTGTAGCTGGGATTACCAGCATTTGTCACCACGCCAGGCTAATTTTTTTATTTTTAGTAAAGATGGGGTTTCACCATATTGACCAGGCTGGTCTTGAACTCCTGACCTCAAATGATCCACCCACCTCAGCCTCCCAAAGTGCTCGGATTATAAGCATGAGCCACCATACCTGGTCACATTTCTCTTGGTTTTTATTCAGGCTGGTTTGCCTCCATGTATATCTGTCCCTGTCTCTTTCTCTATGTTTTGGACTGAGTACTGAATCCTGTACTATATGAAAAATTGTAAGAGTAATTTTAGCAGTTGGATGACTTCTTTTAGTGTACACTGTATTTGCTCTTGGCAGAAGGCTAAGAATACTACAAATTCTGTATTATTTTAAACCTAATTGGGAACTCAGAGATTTTAAACTGGGCTTCAGTTCCTCTGATGACAGATTTACTTCTGGTGTACTTTTATGTCTAAGATGTAACCCTTCGGGGGTCTCAACCTAAAGCCTATAGGAATTACCAAGGGCCTCCTCCTTACTTTTGAATCAGGAGGAAACTCTGCTCAAGTCCTCATACTCTCAAGCCTGGCCCTTTTAGAGTCAGAAACACTACAAAAATAGGGAAATGTCTCTAGGAACAAAGCAGCACCCAAACGCTGGGCTTACTTCCCTAGATTTATTTCTTATAGTCTAGTCTCTGAACAAACGTGCTTGAAGGTACTCCAGTGCCTTCAAATGTACGTTGTTGAGTTTTTTTTTTGAGTTCTCCAAGGTAAGGATCATTAAAAGTTTCTAGTCTGACAACAACAGAAGTAGAACAGATGAAACAAAAACTTGTAAGATTATGAGCTCCTTAAATAAGATCCCTGCACTCTAAATTTTCTATCTTCTATGCTTAGCACACTGCCTGGCACACAACTGTTGTTCAATTTACTGATGAATCAATAAGATGAAGGATAATTCTCAGCAAGTAAAGAAAAGAAAAAAGAAAGGAGTAATAATAACAACAGAGAACATACAATAGGCCCTGCGTATCTGCAGGTTCCACATTTGTTGATCCAACCAACCACATATCAAAAATATTTAGCAGAGGCCGGGTGCGGTGGCTCAAACCTGTAATCCCAGCACTTTGGGAGGCCAAGGCGGGTGGATCATGAGGTCGAGAGATCGAGACCATCCTGGTCAACATGGTGAAACCCCGTCTCTACTAAAAATACAAAAAATTAGCGGGGCATGGTGGCACATGCCTGTAATCCCAGCTACTCGGGAGGCTGAGGCAGGAGAATTGCCTGAACCCAGGAGGCGGAGGTTGTGGTGAGCCGAGATCGTGCCATTGCACTCCAGCCTGGGTAACAAGAGCGAAACTCCGTCTCAAAAAAAAAAAAAAAAAAAAAAAAAAATTAGCAAAAATAAAAATAATACAATAAACAATATAAACTTATACAGTATAGCAATTATTTACATAACATTTACAATTTATTAAGAAGCTGAGAGATGATCTAAAGAGTACCGGAGAACGTGCATAGGTTATGTGCAAATACTATGCAATTTTATGTAAAGGACTTGAGCATCTGTGGATTTTGGTATTCTTTGCAAGGGGGTGAGGGAGGTCTTAAACTCAATCTTCCATGAATACCCAGGGATAGCTATACTTTCAAATATCAGAAACCTCTTTGGGCCTATCTCTTATTCTACATTATAGTCTCTACCACTACCTTGATTCAGGATTCCGAATCACTCACCTAGTCTATAGTCATGTGCCACACAATGACATTTCAGTCAAAGACCAACTGCAAATACAGCAGTAATCACATAATCTTATAATGAAGCTGAAAAATTCATAATGTCTACTTACGTCTTGATCCGGACCCTGTGTAAGCCTATATTAATATGGTATGGTAATATGTATGTATACATGCTAATATGTATATATGTGTCTTTGCTTTTAACAAAGTTTTTTAAAAAATTAATAGAAAAAAGCTTATAATTACATAACGAGAAAACATTTTACTAGGGCTGTACGATATGTTTGTGTTTTAAACTGCTACTAAAAAAGTCAAAAAGCTAAAAAAGTTTATAAAGTAAAAACATTATAGTAGGCTCAGGTTAATTTTAAAAAAATTGAAAAGAAAAAACTTAGCCAATTTAGTGTAACTTAAATGTACAGTGTTTATAAAGTCTAAGTAGTGTGTGTACAATAATGTCCTAGGCCTTTATCACCACTCACCCAACATCTCACCCAGAGTAATTTTCACTCCTGCAAGCTCTAATCATGGTAGGTGCCCTATGTAAACATACCATTTTTTCTTTTATATAATATTTTTACTGTATCTTTTCTATGTTTAGGTATATTTAGTTACACAAATACTTGCCACTGTGTCACAATTACCTACAATATTCAGTGTAGCACGCTGTACAGGTTTGTAGCCTAGAAGCAATAGGCTATACCATACAGCCTACGTGTGTAGTAGGCTTCACCACCAGATTTGTGTAAATACAGGATGATGTTCATGCAACAGTAAAATCACCCAATGATGCATTTCTCAAAACATATCCTCATCAAGTTATGCATGACAGTACTTCAACTAGTTTGAAGATTTTTCTCCCTTTTCCAGTTCACTGCTCTTCAGTCCAATTAAAGTCCTCTGCAAAATATATTTCAAATAGCTTCTCATTGTCTGAAAAATTCTAATCTTCTCTGCATGACATGTAAGTCCACAGTTTTAAGTACAATGTGTATAATGTTACCTTTGCCTAAAATAGCTTTTCCCATTGACAATATAGTTAGCTCCAGCTCACTGAAACTATATACGATAATCAACCCTGGGAAATTTTTGCAGCTTTCAGGTAGTTACAATCAACCTCATCCTTGGTGTAAATACTTTACCTTATATCTGATTATAGCATTTACCATGTGGCGATTATTACATCTCTTTCCTATCCTATGTGCATATGTACTTCTTTTGGACAAAATTTAGTAAGAAACCACAGTCATCATATTCAAGATTTTTCTTACAAATGTACCTGTGATACTTTATCTTTTTAAATAATTTTTACCTTAACTGATTTTATACTCAACTGAACTTTACAAATTATCACTGAGTACCCATCTCATACCAGTTCCCAACGATGTACCTATAAATAAGACACTTAACAAGATTCTGATCCCTAACTGCACTGCATTGGCCAAAACTTTGACATTCAGGGTAGCAAGTAAATGAGAATCACCCATCTTCCAAGTAGTTTTGAACATATTTTCCATAAACTTTAAGGTTTTTTTATTTTTATATAATATGTTTATGGCCAAGGCATTTCTTCTGGCTGTCTAATCTAGATTTCTAGAAAAGGTAAGAATAATTTCAGTTTACAATAAAGAATGCTTTTCTTCTTCAAAAGCAATTTAACCAATCTTCTGTTCAATGATCCACAGAGCAGCTGATGTTCTGCTCTGTAAAATATAGAACCCAGACAACAAAATGCATTCCCTCACCCTTCTAACACATATATTTATTTGTAAGGGATAAAGAATATTAATTTAGTATGATTTATGTAAGAGCCTTGGACTGAATCAAGAGACTTACATAGCAATCCCAGCTTACCTTTTGGTTAAAAGAAAACATTACAGAGCCAGAGTGTTAAGGTTTGAATACTGGCTTTAGACATAACCTGAAAAACTACAATATCAAAGCAGTACTAACTGGTAAGTAACATTACATAACTCATAAGCGGTAGCTAATATTATAACAATATTATCTTCCAAAGTTCTGGTGTAGCATCTAGCTAAAAGGTTGTTTTTAAAACTTTAAGCATTCATCAAGTTGGCCAGGACTAATATTGTCATTCTATTGTTAACCAGCCACTATATCGTTTAAGCAAAGTAGAAGCAATTTTTTTAAAAGCTAAGACAGAGAGCAACAAGATCCAATTATAGGAGACTTGATGATGTAAAGATCTTTTTCCCCCCTTTTCTCTCGACCTGCTAGCTATTGTATTTCTGTTCATTCTCTGTTCTTACCACTTCCCTTGAGTTGAGTTTTATGAAACCTGTGTCTGCCTATGTCCTCATACACAAATTCTGGGGTACAATGTAAACCTATTCCTGATTTCAACCTTAGTTTAGAGACAAAGCCCACATTTTGTTTGAGCCTCACTTTACCCTAATAATTCTCATAGAAACTGAAGGCCCATTCTTTTTATGCTAACTTAATCAATCTCGAGATTCTCACAAGAAATATCTAGTTACCCATCTTGGTCTCTCCACACCATTCTGGTTCTTTGTATTTACACTCTGTGTTGACTTGAGATTCTATTAATAAGCTGCTCCATTCCATCTTAGAACTAAGAGACCAAAGCAATCAAACAAGCATACAGCTGGCCCTCCATATCCTCAAGGGATTGGTTCCAGGACCCTCTGTGGATATCAAATCCACAGATGCTCAAGTCTCTTACATAAAATGGCTTAGTACAATCAGCCCTCTCTATCTGCAGGTTTGTATAAGTAGTTTTGTATCAGCCATGGGTTGAATGTTTGGATGTAAAACCCAAAGATAAGGAGGACCCATTGGCTGTACTTAGCATTACACACAGTGACCAAGCCCACAGTAGCAATTAAAAATCAACACCATTATTTCTAAACCCCTATGTGAAAGAAAAAGAAAAAAAATCAACACCAGCAATAAAAACAAAACAAATACACACATCTTTTTATTCAAAGGTTCGTTCAAAGCCAGGCGTGGTAGCTCAAGCCTGTAATCCTAGCACTTTGGGAGGCCAAGGTGGGAGGATCACTTGAGCCTAAGAGTTTGGGACCAGCCTGAGCAACAGAGTGACATCTCATCTCTACCAAAAATAAAAACAAAACTTAGCTGGGTATGGTGATGTGCACCTGTGGTCCCAGCTCTTGGGTGGCTGAGGTGGAGGACTGTGAGAGGTCGACACAGTGATTCAAGATTATGCCATTGTACTTCAGCTTGGGTGACAGAGCAAGACCCATCTCTAAAAAAACACACATCCCAGCAAAAACAACAAAGATGTGGTCAAATAAGCATATATAAGCAAAAAAAAATTTTTTTTGAGACAGTCTCGTTCTGTTGCCCAGTCTGGCAAGCAGTGGCTCAAACAGAGCTCACTGCAATCTACACCTTCCAGGCTCAGGTGATCCTCCCACTTCAGCCTCCTGAGTAACTGGGACTACAGGCATACAACACCAAATCTGGCTAATTTTCATATTTTTTTGTAGAGATAACGTTTTGCCATGCTGCCCAGGTTGGTCTCTAACTCTTGGGCTCAAGAGATCCATCTGCCTCAGCCTTCCAAAGTGCTGGGATTACAAGTATGAGCCACCATGCCTGGCCAGCAAATCTATTTGGGGACTACAAACCTCTGTCATCTGCTTACAATGATATGTGGACCACAATATTTGTATTGAAAGACAAGATTTATGGCCGGGCGCGGTGGCTCAAGCTTGTAATCCCAGCACTTTGGGAGGCCGAGGCGGGTGGATCACGAGGTCGAGAGATCGAGACCATCCTGGTCAACATGGTGAAACCCCGTCTCTACTAAAAAATACAAAGAATTAGCTGGGCATGGTGGCACGTGCCTGTAATCCCAGCTACTCAGGAGGCTGAGGCAGGAGAATTGCCTGAACCCGGGAGGCGGAGGTTGCGGTGAGCCGAGATCGCGCCATTGCACTCCAGCCTGGGTAACAAGAGCGAAACTCCGTCTCAAAAAAAAAAAAAAAAAAAAAAAAAAAGAAAGACAAGATTTAAAATGCTTATTTATGTGCTCTCCATTCTTTTAATATTACAACTGATCATCATGATAAACAAAGCTACCAGACTACTCTGTTGCATCTCATACACTTCTAACCCCATCAATTGTGTTTACATACACAAAGAGGCAACTGTGTTTGTTCCCAAGCCAATTTACTTGTTATTCTTGTTTGTAAAGGCACATTTCAATATTTAATATAAATACTATATAAATCAATAAAATGTGTGTGTGAAAAAATAAAGTGAATTGTTATGAATATGACTCAAAGATACGTGTGATGGAGGAAAAGTTTATATATATTTAGGTACTCACTTGTTCCAATTTAAAGATATGCTGATTAAAGTAGTGCTGTAAACGTTCATTAGCAAAATTAATACAGAACTGTTCAAAGCTGTTATTTTCATAATCTTCAAACCCAAAAATATCAAGAACACCAATGGACAATGTCTGTAAAACAAGAGAAAGTTTTGGTTAAAAGTAATGTTTAAATGTATTTAATGAAAAATAGCCACAATATAAGTAACAAATCAATGCTCAATTCTTCTAAAGCAGTGCACAGGGGATTGTGTTTGGCCAGTATTCAACCTAAATACATCGTGAATTAAAAGTATTTTAGTTTTCTTTATCTTACTTTCATCCTAATTATAAGAATACATTTAAAATGTTAATAAATATAATCTATAGATTACAGAAATGTATGAAGCAAGGTTAGTGACCTGTTATCTTAATAAATCTCAGAAATCCCTAAGATCTAAAAGGGAATGGAAAAAAACAGAGCGTGGGGAAATGAAAAGGTTATTTAAATGAAGGATCCGGAGAAGAAAGTTACTCCTGACTATGCCAAGAAGACCATGCAATTTTTCCTATTTTGACTTCTACATCCCAAAAAATGGAATTCTTCTTTAAGAACCAAGCTAGTATATTTTAACTACCTCATGAAGACTGAGTGAAACTAGATATCAGAACATATGGTTTCTTTTTTTTTCTTTTTTTTGAGATGGAGTCTCACTCTGTCATCCAGGCTGGGGTACAGTGGTGCCACCTCAGCTCACTGTAACCTCTGCCACTGGGGTTCATGAGACTCTCCTGCCTCAGCCTCCCCAGCAGCTGGCGTTACAGGTGTGCAGCACCATTCCTGGCTAATTTTTTCTATTTCTGGTAGAGACAGGGCTTCACCAAATTGGCCAGGCTGTTCTCAGAAGCCTGAGTGGAGGTGATCCACTCGTCTCAGTCTCCCAAAATGCTGGGATTACAGGCATGAGCCATCGAACCTGGCTGGAACATACGGTTTCTTAAAGTTAAAAACATTTATTGAAAAAAAAAAAAAAAAAAAGTACAAGGTTTAAAATGTTGAATAGTGCTAAAAGAATGATTTTAAAAAGACAGCAATCCCTGCATCATCATAAAGGTCTGCTCCTTAAAAAGTCAACCACATTCAAATCTTTTAGCTGTTTGGTAGAACACACAACATAAATGCTTATTTTTCTATTTCATGTCTATGAATAATCTAACTTCTTACTGTAAATTTGGCTCTAATGTCTGCATATAAACACTTTTCTTAACACCCCAAACCATTCAGAAATACGGTTGTATGACAACTTCGGTTAAATGAAAATAATTTTTCTCCACTGGTGTGCTAAGAGATGATACAATGGGCAAACTGATATAATAAATTATAAATAGTAAGATTTTTTTTAAGGCCTGTACTAACATTATTTTGTTTAATTATGCCAAGTCTAGGCCCTTAAAAAAATGAAAATATCCTTCAAAATTAAATAAATTTGATAGATTACAATTTAATTTTTATGACTGTGAGTTTACCTGAAGCATGAAAAATTAACGTTAAGGGCAATTTTACATTTAAGGCAATAAAATTATATTAAAAAGATGACATTTTTAATCAGTATGACAAAGTAGACTAGTCACAAAGGCTGTCCAGAAACAACGACTAGATCTGAAATATTACATACCTATAATCTGCCATATTAAAAATAAATTCTAGTTAAAAAAAAAAAGTCTAAACATAAAAAATTTAATTCTAAAAATATGAGAATATTTTATAATCTTGAGCTAGAAGAGGCCTTCCTCAAGTAAAATATATATATAAAATACAAAACTAAAAACAAGAAAAATGACAGAATTAACTGCAAAAAAATACAACATAAAATCACAAACAGTAGTGTAAACAAATCTTAAAAGTAAATAAATAAGATAGAAAATAATTGCAATATATATCAAACTATAGGTCTCCACAAACATCCACAATAAATGCCTTCTAAAAAGGAGTAGGCCAGGCATGTTGGCTCATACCTGTAATTCTAGCACTTTGGGAAGCCAAGGAGGACAAGTCACTTGAGGTCAGGAGTTTGAGACCAGCTTAGTCAACATAGTAAAACCCCGTCTCTACTAAAAATACAAAAATTAGCCAGGGGTAGTGGCGTGTGCCTGTAATACCAGCTACTTGGGAGGCTGAGGCAGGAAAATCACTTGACTCCAGGAGACAGAGGTTGCAATGAGCCAAGATCACACCATTGCATTTCAGCTTGGGCGAAAAAAGCAAGACACTGTCTCAAAACTAAAACAAAAATAAAAAGCAGTAAGAAAAAGACAAAATAAAAAACAAAAATAACACAAGGATATTTTTTAAAACAGGAAGAAGAAAAAAATAGAGAAAACATAAAGAGATGCTGAACTTTTATCTATTATTAAAAATAATGCAATAAAATAGAACCATTCCCCTTATCAGATTAAGAGATGTAAATACTGATACATTCAATTTGGCAAAGATGTAGGGGATCAGGTGCTTTCACACACTGCTGCTGAAAGTGTACACTCTTTTTTGGAAAGCATCAAATATTTTAAACATATCTGACCTTAAAATCAACAATCAGCCAGGAATTGTAGCTCACACCTATAATCCCAGCACTTTGGGCAACCGCAGCAGGTGGACCGCCTGAGGTCAAGAATTCAAGACCAGCCTGGCCAACAGGTAAAACCCCACCTCTACTAAAAATACAAAAATAAGCCAGGTGTGGTTGTGGGTACCGGTAATTCCAGCTACTCAGGAGGCTGAGGCAGGATAATTGCTTGAATCTGGAAGGTGGAGGTTGTAGTGAGCCGAGATCATGCTACTGCACTCCAGCCTGGACAACAGAGCAAGACTCCATCTTTTTTTTTTTTTTAAATAACAACAACAACAAAAAAAACCCAGCAATCCCACTTTGGGAACTTTATCATAGATAAAAGTACACAAAGATAAGTAAAAGAATATTGGATACAGCATTGTTTATAACAATAAAACAAAAAGAGTATATTTTTAATGGATGGATTTATGGTACACATCATACTATATAACATTTTTTAAATAGCAAGGTCCAGATATATAATACAGAAAATGTTTCAAGAGATATTTGGTAAAAAAATATATACATGTTTGAAAGAATACAGAGAGCATGATTCTATTTATATTTTTTAAAGCAACTCTGAATATACACATTTGAAAGGTAAAAACACATAAGAAAAAGGTCTAAAAGATACAGAGAACAACTCTTCTGAAGAGGGTAGTTAGTAACAAATAAAAGCGATTCCTTACTTATTATTCTATATAATTCTGTGTTTTTAAATTTCATGTATTAACTACTTTATTAAAATAGTTTTCAGGGGAAAACATACTATAATCCAATGTATCATTACCTTGATATTATGCTCTAAATCTTTACTATTCAGGAGTGCATGATTAATTCGAAAAACTATCCAGTCAAACAGGGCACTATATAGAGACTTAGCCATGGAGTTCCTCACTGTCACAGCCTGAAAAACAAAAGGATTACAAGTGCATGTAGAACTGACAATGATATGATTAAGATCCTATAACAAAGTTTTCTGCTCTCATTCAAGAAAGAAACTTACTGTTCTGAATTAGAAACTAATTTTTCTCTCAAAGTAAAAAATCTATAATTGATGTTTCCTTTATGTACTCATTCAAATAGTCACACTCAGAGAATCTAGGCTAAAACTGCCATGAAAGATAAGAGAAACAAAATGTAGGTCACTTAGTTAAAACATGTTTACTGAAAATTGGGATATATATTTCCCCTAGGGAAAAAGTTTACAAACAAATGACCTTGCCAGTTAAAGTGGATAAGAGTATTCTAGGCAGAAGAGTCTATCTATTAGCAAAAAGCCATCCGTTTCTGTGTAATCCTAATCACCCTCTTAAAAGATACACTAATACAACCACAATTACACTGGTAGTTGTCCAGCTTGTCACCCATAGTATACCCTCTAGAATTACTCTATCCTCAAAGATAGAAACAATTCCTTCATTACGTAGCTACAAAATTTATTTCTTCCTCACTCGAAGCTTTCCAAGTTTATAAAAATTCTCTATACCATCTTCTCAATTTTCCTGTTAAGTCTGAAATTATTCTTAAAAAAACAAAGAATTTAACCATTTAGAAAGCATAAATTTATCCAAAAAGGGGGGAGGGTGGGGCACATGTCTTGCAGAATTGAGTCTTGGCATTTAGAAGAATATAAATCCTAGTAATTTAATTAGGGGCTTATTTTGAATCTTGTATATTCAGGTATATATTTATAACTGTTTAAAAGTATAAAGAAAATAGAGAGTAATGATTAAGAACATGACTATCTTCCAATTCCAGTTTTTCTACTTATTCTAGCTGCATAATTGGGACTAAGTTACTTAAACTCTTAGGCTACTGCTTACACATCTGTAAAAAGAAGTTAATACTACAAGCTACTACATAGGTGATGAATTAATTTCTGAATATCAAAGAAAAAATGTTTCAAGTTTCTAAACCAAAAAATAACTGACTACATAGCAGAAAGAAGACTGGTACCAAATTCCTATCTCCAACACTAGAAACCTGTATATTTTTCATTGTTGTAGAGTTTTAGAATATTTTTAACATGCAAATGGTTGAATCCTTGGGCATGAAATCTGAGCATAAAGTGAACTAACTATCAAGAAAAGCAACAATGGCATGAAAATATAATAGAGCCGGGAGCCGTGGCTCACACCTGTAATCCCAGCACTTTGGGAGGTCAAGGTGGTGAACCACAAGGTCAAGAGATCAAGATCATCCTGGCCAACATGGTGAAACTCTTTCTCTATTAAAAATACAAAAATTAGCTGGGCATGGTGGCAGGCCCCTGTAATCCCAGCTACTCGGGAGACTGAGGCAGCAGAATCACTCGAACCTGGGAGGCAGAGGTTGCAATGAGCCAAGATCAAGCCACTGCACTCTGGCCTGGTGACAGAGCAAGGTTCTGTCTCAAAAAAAGAAAGAAAATGTAATAGAATACCACTGTATTTTTTCCCCAGAAAGAAAAGGAAAATGAAGATAATCTGGTAAAATTCAGGAAAACTACAACATTTTAAAACTAAATCAACAAGTATAAGACACAGAATAAGCATATAAACATTATTAAATTTTATGAATGGGTTGAATTTTTTAAAGTCTAACTACAGCATTAATGGTTTACATAATGTGCCACTTTTATAAATACCATAGTCATAGAATCCAGGCATACTAATAATACAATAAGTAACTCCCAATTTTATAGTCAGCCCTTTTCTCTGAAATGCATGTCCATCTTTCATAGCTTAACCTCAATAAACCTAAATACCAAGTAATATTATACCACCCAAACAAGATCTCATTTAGTGTTTCCTCTTTCACTGAAGGGTACCAATATTCTCACAGCTGTGTAATCCAGAAATTTAAGACTCATACTTAATACCTCCTTTTTTTTTTTTTTTGCCTTGCTTCCTATTATTCAAGTCATTACAAGGTCCTGTTGAATTAATCATCAAATTCTTTTCTATTTATTTATTTATTTATTTAGAGACGGAGTTTCACTCTTGTTACCCAGGTTGGAGTGCAATGGTGCGATTGATCTCGGCTCAATACAATCTCTGCCTCCTGGGTTCAGGCAATTCTCCTGCCTCTGCCTCCTGAGTAACTGGGATTACAGGCATGCGCCACCATGCCCAGCTAATTTTTTGTATTTTTAGTAGAGACGGTGTTTCACCATGTTGACCAGGATGGTCTCGATCTCTCGATCTCTTGACCTCGTGATCCATCCGCCTCAGCCTCCCAAAGTGCTGGGATTACAGGCTTGAGCCACCGCGCCCAGCTCTTTTCTTTTTAAATCTGTACATTTCTCCCTATCAATATGTCACCACTGTACATAAAGCAAATACCATTCTCACTTCTGCAGCCTCCAAACTCATCTCTCTACATCCACTCCTGCAGGATTGTTATATAGGTAAGCTTGTGACCAGAACCTAAGATAGCCCTCAAGATTCCCATCCCCTGGGTGTACAAGTTCTATACAACCCCCTCCTCCTAAGTATAGGCAGAACTATAAATACAATGGCTTTCACTGCCGTATCAAGCTGATGTTACATGATAAAAATGAAGGGATTTTAAAGATATAAAAACCCAAACCAGTTGATTTTTTAATTAACAGGAGATCATCCTGGATAGGACTGACATAATCAGAAAAAGCTTCTCAAAAGGGATTTGAGTTCTGCTATCAATAGAGATTTCCTGCTGGCCCTGAAGAAGCAAACTGCCATGCCGTAGGCAGGGCCACATGGCAAAAAAGTAATATCAGCCTCTAATTGCTAAGAAAGGTCCCCAACAGACATCCAATAGCAACAGAAAACTAGGTGCCTCAGTCCCACAATCACAAGAAACGGAATCCTGGCAACCACCTGTAACCCTGCAAGAGAACCGTAAGCCTGAGATGATACATTGTACCCCTGATGGACATCTTAATTTTAGCCTGGTGAGACCCTGGGCAGGGGACTCAACTAACCTGTACCCAGACTCATGACCCATGGAAACTGTCAAGATATTAAGTCTGTGTTATATATTAAGTCGCTAAGTTGCTTACACAGCTATAAAAATGAATACATTCCTCCAAATGATTCTAAACACTGCTTCCACAGTGCTCCTTTAAAATAAAATAAAAATCTTAAATTTTTAAAAGATTTTTCTTTAAACACTTTAAGAGCTTCAGATAAAATAAACTCTTAAGCACTGCTTCCCGTAACACCCCTAATGCTCTGCACATTTCTGGGCACAAGAAGAGAGTTTTTATATATTTATTAAAGTTATAAATACACCAAACAAATATAAACAAAAACAAAGCAGGGAATAAAAAATAATCTCAGAAAGTTAAATTCAAAGTTAAAAACGAAAATAAACACTAAAAAAATTTTGTAATGAAAAAGGTGGTATGGTCATTAAAGAAATGCAAATCAAAACCACAATGAGATACCATCTCAAGCGATTCACATGGCTATTGCCAAAAACAAAAAACCAACAGATGCCAGTGAGGTTGCGGAGAAAAAGGAATGTTTATACACTATTGGAGGGAGTGTAAATTAGTTCAACCATTGGGAAAGAGTGTGGCAATTCCTCAAAGACGTAAAAGCAAAACTACCATTCAATCCAGTAATCCGATTACTGGGTATATATCCAAAGGAATAGAAATCATTCTATCATAAAGACATACACATGCATATGTGCACTGCAGCACTATTCACATAGCAAAGAGATGGAATCAACCTAAATGCCCATCAATGACAGACTGCATAAAGAAATGTGGTACTTATACACCATGGAATACAATGAAGCCATAAATAAGAACAAAACCACATCCTTTGCAGAAAGATGGATGAAGCTGGAGACCGTTATCTATCTCAAACGCAGGAACAGACCACCAAACACTGCATGTTCTCACTTATAAGTGGAAGTCAAATGATGAGAACACATGGAGACGTAAAGGGAATGGTGTAGAGTGGGAGGAAGGAGAGAATCAGGAAAAATAACTAATGGGTACTAGGTTTAATACCTGGGTGACAAAATAATCTCTGCAACAAACCCTCATGACAAACCTATATAACAAACCTGCACATATAACTCTGAACTAAAAAGTTAAATTTTTTAAAAAAGAAAAAGGTAGTGAAAGAAAACGTAAAAAGTATTGAATCTTTATTTTATATAAAAGAAATATAAAACTCTTAAGATTTGGCTTTCTTACTGTTTAGAAAGAAGCTCTCACAGAAGACTATAATATGACATAAGAAAAAATGTGGACTTTAAGACACAGGAGGTGAGATAAATGGATCAAGGTCAAGCTTAAAAAACATTCTTGAGAATTCAATCACACTCTCCTCACCTCTGTCTTCTAATCTTCTAAGCTCATATTCCTGTTCCCTTTTTTTTTTTTTTGGAGACAGAGTTTCGCTCTTATTACCCAGGCTGAAGTGTGCAATGGCACGATCTCGGCTCACCACAACCTCTGCCTCCTGGGTTCAAGCAATTCTCGTGCCTCAGCCTCCTGAGTAGCTGGGATTACAGGCACACACCACCATGCCCAGCTAATTTTTTGTATTTTTAGTAGAGACGGGGTTTCACCATGTTGACCAGGATGGTCTCAATCTCTTGACCTTGTGATCCACCCGCCTCGGCCTCCCAAAATGCTGGGATTACAGGCGTGAGCCACTGCTCCCGGCTCCTGTCCCATTTTTATAATAATCATACTTTGATTTGTCATCACTTTGATAAAATTACTCCATAAAATAGTGGCTTTTCAATAATTTTCCTACCCCGGAAGAGCTGAGCAGTGTAACAGTAGCAACAAATCTCATCTAGGAGCCTCAGTATACAGACGATATTTAAAGTAATAGGACCGGGTAAGATAACCTCAATGAAGAACATAGAGAAAAAGAAACAAACAGGGTTTCTTTGTTTCTTTCTTTCTTTATCTTTAAAAGGGACTCTACCTTTTAGAGATAAAGAAAAAAGAAAAGACAACTAGAAAGAACTGCAAACAAGTAGCCAACAAATGAAAAAGTTAATCAAAAAAGTGCTAGAAGAAACTGTCTCAAGAAAATAATTACTTGGTTCACATACTGCTCATTTATAATGCAACCTGCCATCTATCTACCCCATATTAATAACATGAAGGTCGGAAATGATGAAGAAATTAAGATCCTTGGAGAAAAATGCAAGCCTATTCCTCACAATCACATTTAAATTTAAGTTTCTAAATCAATGGAAAATTCACAATCAAATTTCAAAGGGCTAGAAAACATTTTAATCAACACCTTTTGCCATGTCATTTTCATGCTGTTAAGAGAAAACCCAAACTTCTAACAACGTCCAGAATGCTTTCATCTAAAATAAAATCCATCATACCTCTGCCAGCTTGTACGGTAAAATAAGCTTTTCTCCCACTGTCACCGTCTTCCTTGTAACTAATGCTTCAAAGAGCATCTCTTCTTTAACCTGTAAAACAGAAAAGTAAACTCAGTATTAAGATTTATGACAATGGGTTGAATTATCTTTTGAAAAAGCCAAATAGAGGGGGGAAAGCTTAATGAGATTAGCAAATATACAACAGAGAAGAAAGAAAATACAATGGGCAACTTTAATACTGGCCAAAATGGAATTTAAGTGTCCCACTCAAAAGACAAATGGGTCTTTCAAATTAAAGTTTGCTTTCTGATCATAATAGAGAAACATGTTTCATTGTGCAGAATGTAGAAAATACAGAACAGTACAAAAAAAAAAACAAAACATTTTAAGATGATCAACTATAATCTCACAAACTAGAGGCAAGGACTAAAAAGTGATAGCATTTCTTGAATTCCAGAAATATTCCAAAATATACTTATTTATGTTTCAGATATTTCTTCTTCATGAATCTTGAACTCTAAGAATATTCCAAAAAATACTTAAGTTTCAGATGTTTCTTCTTATTCATGAATGATAAACTTTAAGACAAAATTGACACTTACTTTGTTCTTACTCTCTCCACTGAGGCAAATACTATCATGAATTTCACATGTATCATTTCAGTTCACATTTCTATACTTTTTATATGTATTAAACATATTCATAAACACTATGCTATATTGTCAAATGAATTTAATGTTTACCTATATAGTATCATAATGCCCATGTTTTCCAGATATAACTATATGGACACTTTTTAAATTATCATTATTTTTTGAGATAGAGTCTCACTCTGTCACCTAGGCTCCAATGCAGTGGTTCAATCTCGAATCATTGCAGCTTCGACCTCCCAGGCTGGAGAAATCCTCCTGCTTCCAGCCTCCCAAATAGCTGGGAATACAGGCACATACCATGTTGATAATTTAGATCAACCTTACTCATTTTAACTGCTACATAGCACTGCAGCATATAAATACACCACAGTGTGCAATCCATTCTCCTCTTTGTAGTCATTTACACTATTTACGATTTTGCATGATTAGAAAATAAACCACAATGAATATTCCTGCATATGAGTTCAAAAGTTTCTGTGAAGAACAAACCTAAAAGTATATGGTTAGAGCATGCATATTTTCAGCTGTAGAGAATACTGCCAAACTCCTATACATAATTTTTACCAATATGCTCTTTCAGCAGTAGCACTGAGAGTTCCTGTTTCTTCCAAAGCTTGACTCTATTTAATGTTATTAAACCTCAGAATTTTGTCATTATGATGGGCATGAAGTGGTAAAACAAGGACATTTTATAAAAGTATCCATACATAATAAAAACATAACATTCATAAAATTTTATGTAGACAATATAAAAATTTATCAGGTAAAAAAATATTAGATTATAACAGCTAGGAGTGGTAGCTCACGACTGTAATCCCAGCACTTTAGGAGACTAAGGTGGGCAGATCACTTGAGGTTAGGAATTACAGAACAGCCTGGCCAACATGGGAAACCCTGTCTTGACCAAAAACACAAAAGTTAGCCAGGCATGGTGGTGCACACCACTCATCATAGCGACTCAAGTAGTTGAGGCAGGAGAATCACCTGAACCTGGGAGGCAGAGGTTGCAGTGAGCCAAGATCACGCCACTGCACTCCAGCCTGTGAACAAAGCCAGATTCCATCTCAAAAAAAAAGATATTAAGGAGGAGATTGGGTTATAAAATGATAGAAAGAGGCATTACCCTGCCACCAACAATGTATGATAGATTATCTTTTAAAGAACAACTTTCAACCACACTGAATGGATAAATATTATCTAGCAAATATAACACCTTTCAGGGCCTTCACTGATCAACTCTCAAATTCCAAAAACTGAAAATAATTCTGAGGCATTATTAACTTTACAAAATGCAGTAAAGCCAAAAACCACCTACCAAATTTAAATAAAAAGTCTCAACCTTTTAGATTTATTTAAAGTACATTAAGGAACAAAAATAATGCCAGATTACACAAAAATGACAAAACCAACAAAGTTAAGGAAAAAACTGTAATAAAATCCAAAGCTATATTGTGAGGTATATTTCTGCAATTATCAAAAATAAATATTGGCTGGGTGCGGTGGCTCACACCTATAATCCCAGTATTTTAGGAGGCCAAGGCATAGGACTGCTTGATTTCAGGAGTTCAAGAGCAGCTTGGACAACACCAGCAAGACCTCGTCTCCAATAAAAGTAAAATTTACAATCAACCAGGCACAGGGGCACGAGCCTGAACTCCCAGGTACTCAGGAAACTGAGGTGAGAAGATTGTCTGAGCTGAGGAGATCAAAGCTGCAGTGAGCCATGACTGGCCCTTGCTCTCTAGCCTAGGACTACAGACACATGCCACCACACCCAGCTAATTTTTGTGTTTTTGTTAGAGACAGGGTTTCGTCATGTTACCCAGGCTGGTCTTGAACTCCTAAGCTAAAGCAATCCACCGACCTTGGCCTCTCAAAGTGCTGGGATTACAGGTGTGAGCTACCAAGCCCAGTTGCATATCATGGACTCCTATACAAAAAAAGAACAGAAAAGAATCTAGAATATACAAAAAAGAATATTCAAAAAAGAATACAAAAAAAGAATCTAGAATATAGAAATCAGCATTGAAAGACCTCAAAAACAAGTCTTTCAATGAAAGACCTCAAAACTATGGAAGGAAAAAAGCCAAGTTCCAGAACCATATATACAATATAACATTTATAGGTCAGGCACGGAGGCTCACGCATGTAATCCCAGCACTTTCAGAGGCCAAAGCGGGCAGATCACCTGAGGTTGGGAGTTCGAGACCAGCCTGACCAACATGGAGAAACCTCATCTCTACTAACAATACGAAAATTAGCTGGGCATGGTAGCATATGCCTGTAATCTCAGCTACTTCAGAGGCTGAGGCAGGAGAATCACTTGAATCTGGGAGACAGAGGTTGTGGTGAGCCGAGATTGTGCCATTGCATTCCAGCCTGGGCAACAAGAGCAAAACTACATCTCACAAACAGATGGAAAAAGAGAAGGACACAAACAGATGAAAAAACAGAACACAAACAGATGGCAAAACATTCCACGCCTCCATGCTCATGGTTAGGAAGAATCAATATCATGAAAATGGCCATACTGTCCAAAGTAATTTACAGATTCAATGCTATCCCCATCAAGCTACCACTAACCTTCTTCACAGAACTGGAAAAAAACACCTTAAACTTTATATGGAACCAAAAAAGAGCCTGCATAGCCAAGACAATCCTAAGCAAAAAGAACAAAGCTAGAGGCATCACGGTACCTGACTTCAAACTACACTACAAGGCTCCAGTAATCAAAACAGCATGGTACTGGTACCAAAACAGAGATAGAGACCAATGGAACAGAACAGAGGCCTTGGATGTAATGCCACACACCTACAACCATCTGATCTTAGACAAACATGACAAAAAGAAGCAAGGGGGAAAGGATTCCCTATTTAATAAATGATGTTGGTAAAACTGGCAAGCCATGTGCAGAAAGCCGAAACTGGACCCCTTCCTTACACGTTATACAAAAATTAACTCCAGATGGATTAAAGATTTAAACATAAGACCTAACACCATAAAACCCTAGAAGAAAACCTAGGCAATACCATCAGGAGATAGGCATAGGCAAGGATTTCATGACTAAAACACCAAAAGCAATGGCAACAAAAGCCAAAACAGACAAATGGGATCTAATTAATCTTAAGAGCTTCTGCATAGCAAAAGAAACAATCATTAGAGTGAACTGGCAACCAACAGAATGAAAATAAGTTTTTGCAAGCTACCCATCTGACAAAGGGCTAATATCTAGAATCTGCAAGAAAAAAACAACCCCATCAAAAAACAGACGAAGGATATGAAGAGACACTTTTCAAAAGAAGACATTTATGAGGCCAACAAACATATGAAAAAATGCTCATCATCACTGGTCACTAAAGAAATGCAAATCAAAACCACATTGAGATACCATCTCACGCCAGTTAGAACAGTGATCATTAAAAAATCTGGAGACAACAGATGCTGGAGAGGATGTGAAAAAATAGGAACACCTTTACACTGTTGGTGGGACTGTAAATTAGTTTAACCGTTGTGGAAGACAGTGTGGCAATTCCTCAAAGATCTAGAAATAAAAATACCTTTTGACCCAGCAATCCTATTACTGGGTATATCCCAAAGGATTATAAATCATTCAATTATAAACACACATGCACATGTATGTTCACTGCAGCACTATTTACAATAGCAAAGACTTGGAATCAACCCAAATGCCCATTAATGATAGACTACATAAAGAAAAAGTAGCACATATACACAATGGAATACTATACAGCCATAAAAAATGATGAGTTCATGTCTTTTGCAGGGACATGGATGAATCTGGAAACCATCATTCTCACTAAACTGACACAAGAACAGAAAACCACACACCGCATGTTCTTACTCATAAGTGGTTGTTGAACAATGAAAACACATGGACACAGGGAGGAGAACATCACACACTGGGGTCTGTTGTGGGGTGGAGGCTAAGGGAGGGATAGCAGGGAGTGGGGAGATTGGAGAGGGAAAACATTAGGAGAAATACCTAATGTAGGTGACAGGGGAATGGAGGCAGCAAAACCACCATGGTATGTGTATACCTATGTAACAATCCTGCAATATCTGCACATGTATCCCAGAAATTCAAGTAAAATAAAATAAAAAGAACATTTATATAAAGACTGAAAACATGCAAATCTATATATTCTTTCTAAAAACATCTATCTATACTGAAAATATAAAAACAAGAATAGAAATTATAAACACCAAATTCATAATAGTGGTTACCATTGGTGGGGACAAGGTACAAGGGTACACAGAAGGCTTCAATTACATGCAATATTTTGTTACTTAAGTAGGGCTGTGAGTTAATAAGGGTTGATTATATTGTTTTCTATATAATAGTGTGTGCTGGAAACATTTCATAACAGAAAAAGGGAAGAAAATATGCTAAAACAAATTCATACATAGTAAGTAAAATGTTAGAACTGACCAATCTAAAGGCTAATTCTTTGAAAACATGAAAGACAAATCTCACACAAAGCAAAAGACAAAATCTAAGAAACAAATAGCTAATACCATAGAGAAAAAATTTTAAAGACTGAAATTAACAGATTATTTACAAAGAACTCAAAAGCAATAAATTCAAAATATTTAATACATAACTTTTAGAAAAACACAAATTATCAAAATAACTCAAGCCAAATTTGAAAATCTATTTAACTAAAATATTAGTTAACATGGAACAGAAAGGAAATATTTACAAGACCATCAAAGTGATCCCTGGGATTTGAACTACTGATTTTGTCTTATCTATTACTGCAGTAACTATATTGTGTTTCAAGAATATAAGCCTATATTACTGTAATAGAAGTAAAACTGATTTAACAGACTTCATGTTTTAATACAAATATCTTGAGTCACTTGATTTTTTTCAATAGCCTAAGTTCAGCTAAACATTTTACATTATATTATAGTTAAATTTTCATGTGATGGGAAAGAACATTGAGCCATAATTTGGATTTCATGACATTATTTTCAGGCAATTTATTTGGTACCTCAAATGTATTAATAATATATTAGCAATGCTTTCTTTTAAATGAGCAGATAATCAGAACTGGATATATTTTCAAGGAAATATAGGATAACAATTTTATTTCCTAAAAAAAAAGACAAAAAAAAAAGACATCAAATACAGTTGTTCATAAGGTTGACCTCTCTGAAACCCTTAAGGAACATATTATTCTCTACTAATGAGACTTCTAAATGCAGAAAAAGGAGCCACGGTACAAAAGCTTTCAACTCATTTCATGAGTTCTCATTAACTAGCTCGAAAACCTGACTAAGATTGTACATAGATCTACGCATACCCACACAACCCCAAAACATACTCATCTTGCTTATCATATTTGGTAAGCATCCTAAAGAAAATATTACCCAATTCATGATTTTTTAATCAGCTACGTCTATAATTTTCTAAAAATTCTTAAATATATTACTTTTAGAATATTCAAAAACTATTAATACAGAACAAGTAGCAATGGGTTCAATTCTACAAAGTGTCTCATATTTACCTAACTAAAAACCTGATATGTAATTAAAAACCTATTCTTGCCTGGACGCAGTCTCATGCCTGTAATCCCAACACTCTGGGAGGCTGTGGGTGGATCACCTGAGGTCAGGAGTTCAAGACCAGCTGGACCAACATGGTGAAATCCCATCTCTACTAAAAATACAAAATTAGCTGGGCGTGGTGGCACATGCCTGTAATCTCAGCTACTTGGGAGACTGAGGCAGGAGAATCACTTGAACTCAGGAGGCGGAGGTTGCAATGAGTTGAGATTGTGCCACTGCACTCCTGCCCTGGCAACAAGAGTGAAAGTCCACCTCAAAAAAACAAAAAACAAAAGACTATTCTTTATATTGTTTCAACAAATGTTAAAATACACTCAAAATAGATAAACCTGCTAAAAACTAAACAGTTTTTGGTAATGATGACAGTTCTAATATCTCACAACAAAAGCATCCTCCACAATTACCCACAATTTATCTATTGGAGTTTGTTCATCTTTCAATAATTTTCACAAGTATCCATGCCAAACAGGTATTAGTAAAGACTCAAAACTTTCACTATTGCCTCAGATAACTAAAAAAACGTAACTGAAAAGTAAATAAATAAAACTAAACCACGAATTTGGAAACATTTGTTCTTCTATACTTATCACTGAATTAAATCACTATGGGAAGGAGAGGATAATTAAATTAAATCTCAACTAACTAATTTAAATGTTAAATAAACCAGTCAATGTGTTTATCTTTGTACCCTATTTCAATCAAAGCCTTAAGATTGCAATTATCGTCAGTCTTTACCAACTAGAGGCAATCATTTTCTAAAATAATTTCTAAGTACTAACTAAAGATGGGACTCCATGGTAGGTATTTTCTTCAGCTCCCGAACTTTGAAGGTATTTTCTTTCTACTTAATACTAAACCTCAGCCCTAGAATCAATCCAAACTATACACAAGAAGAAATTTAAGAAGCTGGGGTTCAAAAGTCAGATTTACTGTCAAATCACATTTGCCATTGTCTTTTAATACTGGCTAGCCCAATTCTCAGAATTAGATTTATTTTTTCTTTTAAACCTGTACCTGAGTTCCTCTTTGAGTTGCCTAAATTGTTCTTATTAGTCTCTTACCAAAAAAGAAATGAAGCACTAGACACAGAAGTCTTGGTTTCTGCTGAATTGCCTAGACTTATAAGTAAGACCATTAGTCACAATGCCCTGTCACAGTACCAAATGCTTCACTAAATTATCACCTGAAATACCTGACTAAAATACCATCTGTTCTCTGACCTTCATGGTCTTCAACATCACATCCTCAGGTACCACACTCCATCTCCTGGTAGAACTTCTTTCCAGTAAGTCTAGTTCCAATTCAAGGTACTCCCTTCTCCTGCCTCCTGTTCTGCCAGGCTATCATTCCACTGAAGTTAATAAGCAATGCCCAATCATGTACAGAAAAAATAAACTCTGTGTGGTTAGATAAATAAGAGAGGTATCCATTGCTCTCAAAGAGCACTGCAGCCTTACAACAAACACAAACTAGTAAACAATTAACTTTATGCTACAAAGCTAAATTATGCTAAGCAGAAACAAATGCTCTGTATTTAGGGAGTCAAGTTTAGACCACTTAAAAGTTAAACCATATGAAGTAACCTATGAACCAAGATTTGGAAAATGAATCATATTTTAATTTAAAAAAAAGAAGCTATTCATAATTGCCAAAAACTGCAAACAACCAAAGTGTCCTTCAACAGGTAATAAACAAACTATGGTACATCTATATAATGGAATATTACCCCATGATAAAAAGAAATGAGCTATCAAGCTAATGAAAGACATGAATGAATCTTTTTTTTTTGTTTCTGGACACAGGGTCTCACTCTGTCATCCAGGCTACAGTGTAGTGGCACAATCTAAGCTCACTGTAACCTCTGACTCGTGGGTTCAAGCCTCCCACCTCAACCTAAAAAGCAGCTGGGACTACAGGCACATGTCCCCATGCCCAGCTAGTTTTTGTGTTTTGGGGGATTTTTTGTTTTATTTTTAGTAAAGATGGAGTCTTCCTGTGTTGCCCAGGCTGGTCTTGAACTTCTAGGGCTCAAGCAACTCACCTGCCTCAGCCTCTCAATGTGCTGGGATTGCAGGCATGAGCCACCACACCCAGCCAGACATGAGTAAATCTTAAGTGCATATTACTAAGTAAAACAAGTCAGTCTGAAAAATCTACATATTACATGATTCAATTATATTACATGCCCTAAAGACAAATCTATACATCTAATAAAAAAGTGGATGCCAGCAGTTTAGGGGGAAGGGTTGAACAGGTAAAGCACAGGGGATTTTTAAGGCAGTGAAACTATTCTGTATGATACTATAATAGTGGACACATGACTTCTTACATCTGTCAAAAACTAAACAGCATGAAGAGTACAACATAATGTATGCAAATATTAAAAATTACTTAAGAGACTGGGGAATTCCAGGAAGGAATGTAGACCATGATGAGAAAACTGCATAAATGACAAATATATAAAACCTCAACAAAAATGGGGTGGAAGGAAAAGGTACTGTTCTGAGTAGTTTTGGAAATGAGTGAAGTCTGTAGGATTAAAGGCAAAAGTAATTGCACATAAGCACTGTATTCTAGTTGAAAAAGTCATTTCCCAGAGGGGTACAGGTTAACAATTTTGATACCATTATACATGTATACTGGAATTAAACAAATAAATGGATGGCAAAGGATAGGAGACATCCTTCTCATTGCTGAAGTGAGAGTTCACAGATAATCAAGGGAAGAAGGCTAGAATGATCCATTTGGGAATGGACTGAAGTTGAACACATCATTATGAACTCATTTTTGGCTTTCCATACAGATGGTTACATAGTAAAATATGTACAGATTATGTGTATATATACACAGGTTAGTATACATATTTCCTTGCTATGCCAGACAATAGGGCCTATTAAGAAATGACACCCCATCTGATGGGAAAAATCTGGCAAGTTGAGAAGCTAGTGGGCAAGAGAGACGTTAGCGAATAAAATGTGAGAAATTATCACTCCAGGAAGACAGAATCAGGTAATAAAGGCCTTGATATAAAAAGCATGGTAGGAGATGAGAACCTTTAGGTCCTATTCAACCCATGAAGAAAAAAAAGTAGTATTTTTTTTCTCCACCCACCCAGATACCCCATCTTGAAATAAAATCATCTAATGAAAATCTTAGCATGAGAAGAAATCTCATCTATGAAGAGAAAAATTAGTATAGTCCCAGGACATTATACAGTCTAGAGTGGAAATATTCAACCTATCCAGCAAATTGAGGGACTATGGATGTCTGGAGCAAGGGGAGGCAGAGGAGAAAACACAAATTTTCTAAAGATTCTGCCACACTCAATAGCAAACTCAGACAGGTTATCAGGAAACATTCCATCTTTTGGAAATGCTATTTTAAAATAGTGCCTAATAAAAACATTAATAGAAAGCATTAACCCATTAACACCTACAAAAACAAATAAATAAAAAATAAAAGTTACAAAGCATTTGAAATGACAACTAAGAATGTAATCACTCACTTCTAATAATTCTGAGACAATAGGCAGAACTTCAGGGTTACAGATATCAATGGAGTCATCCCGATATGTCTTCTTTTTGTAACAGATATTACCCAAATGAAGTATGGCTGAGAGAAGAGAGAAAATCCTGGGAAAATAAAATCACAAATTATAGCTTAGTTGTGTCCATTCCCAAAGCTCATTTCATTCTAAAATTCTAGTTAAACAAACTAACCAGTATAAATATGAAATATTTAGTCTTTGGAAAACAAGCAATATGGGAATAATTACTAAAATTTACAGAGGGTTTACTATATGTCAGACTCACAGGAAATACTGTTCAAAATGCTTCTCATGACATTAATATAAGTGTTATACCACTTCTTATATAGTGATTTCAAAGGGACCTCTGCTATTGCCTGAATTTGTCACAGTGTTTTTAAAAGGTCATGCCTTCTAAATGTTATTCATCCTGCCTGGAATGCTTTTTTCCTATATGCTGTTTCAGATAAACTGAATCATAATCTCTAAAGGAAAGGCCTTGAATCTGTATTTTTTTATCAAGTATCCTAGCTGATTTTTATTATGTTTTTAAAATGCTTTCCTACACCATATTGTGGTGTTTTTTTCTTAAAGTATGAAGCCAGGTGGGTTATATTAACCTCTACTGTGAAACACTTTCATATGGATCCTCCGTTCTAAAGTTCCCTCCTGAGTCAGAGGAGTATGTGCCCTCCAAACGACAACTAATCGCTCCACTTATGTCATATATCTCATCAACTCCTGCTAACTCTGGAATCTTAGGTTACCAAGGACCTCTATGTAGCTAAGAAGAGTATATTATGTTAACTTATCTGATATCTCAGAGGCATTTAACAGCTGAATACTCCATTGAAAAGCTCTTCCTCAATCTCCGTATCTATACACACATACACACACAATTTTGTGTCACATGCAGTTATTTTCTTAGGATAAATACGTCTTACAAAATTTGGCATATCAAAATTTAACACTACATTTTCCTAAAATTAGGAAGTATTCCAACTAAAACAAAGACATTGCTTTAGAAACCTGAGATATTACCTTAGGAATATTTGAGAGGTACTAAATCACCATCTAACCTATAAATCTAATTTTTCAAATAATTTAACGTTTTTTGTTTGTTTTTTGTTTTTTAAATAAAGACGGGGTTTCGCCATGTTGGTCAGGCTCACCGACCTCAGGTGATCCGCCTGCCTTGGCCTCCAAAGTGCTTGGATTACAGGCGTGAGCCACCACAACCGGCCTAAGGTTTTTAAATGTTTGAATCATTCACATGACTCACAGGAAATAAAAGTCTATTATAAAAATAATTCATAATGCTATTCTGGATTAAATTAAAGAATAAGCTATCAACTGAAACAAAAACTAATGAAAGTCAAAACACAAAAACAATTTCATGAGCCACTTAAAAATGATTTTTGATAAACATTTATGTGGTTACTAATTACACTGTTTGAATACTTTGGATTTCACAATCATATTAATGTTCTCATGCACAAATAGGTGATAGTCTCCAGCAATAATAAACGTCAACTCATCTAATGTACTACAAATCAACATTAAAAAGATATTAAAACATGAATGAGAATCCTTGTTCTCAAAAAGTGTATAATCTTACATTAGGAGGTAACAATAAATAAGTATACTAAAGGGCAAGATATCTTTAAATACAGAAGGCAGCAACAAAGCACAGTTAAGGTACAAAGTTCATTAAAAAGGCAGATCATAAACTGCTCTAAATAAAACGGGTTTCAATTCACATACAAAATTTAAGGCTGCCTACAAGGTTATGTTAAAAGGAATTCTGGGGTAATCTATGCTCAGTAGAAAAGAGTACTGTGATTTTTTTAGCAGAGTTTATCATAGTCACAGGAATGAAGAGTGGCAGTATACATAATGTGTTCTCTATCCAAACAAATGAAGATACTTGAAGGAGTGGAAAAAGAGATAAAGATCATTCCAAACAGGGAAAACAGCGAGTGTTCAGAATACAACATAATGTTTCAGAGAACAAGACAAGTCTAGTTAAAATGTAAAACTCGTGTTAGGGAATATGTGAAGATAAAATTTTAGTGAGAGATAAGGGTCTAACTGAAGGTCAGCCTACTAGAAACATACTATTTCCAGTGGTTTCCAATACAGAATTCAGTCATGTAAGAAAGTGCAGAAGACAATCTGTTAGTGCATGAGAAGTAAACATTATATTCCCAACATACAATATCTAAAAAAATTTAAGTTGCACTATTATTTCATATATAAATTCTGTCTCTATGTCAACCAGCCAGATATCACATACAGTGAATTAGGTATCCTGAGGGTAAGGTGGAAGTAATACAGAATACAGAAATTGAGAGAGGTACTCTAATTCACTAATTTTCAGTGAACTGTAGTTTATGTCACCAATTGACTTGGTATGCAAACTTACATATTATACTATTTGGTTTTAACTGACTTCTCATAAAAAAGATTCTAGCAAATAGCCTGCTAATTAAAGAGTCATACCAATGATGTAAACACAGGCAAACAAGAAAACAGCAGAGGTAATTTTCTCCTATAGGTTCATCAATCATGAGGTTAAAAATTAACAGAGGTTGGGCGCAGTGGCTTATGCTGATAATCATAGCACTTTGAGAGACTGAGGCCGGTGCATTACTTGCGCCCAAGAATGCAAGACCAGCCTGGGCAATGTGCCAAAAATTACAAAAATTAGCTGGGTGTGATGGCACAAGCCTATAGTCCCAACTACTTGGGAAGTTGAGGTGGGAGGATCATTTAAGCCTGGAGAGGTTGAGGCTGCAATAAGCACTCTAGCCTGAGTGACAGAGTGAGACACTGTCTCAAAAAAGAAAAAAAAAATTAACAATATAGTCAGATCTGACATATTCATTAACACTACTCCCCTACCTCAAAAAGTTGTAAGTAACTATTTTTTTTCCGGTGAGAGCCAAGGTTGAGTCTTTAATTTTAAATTTTAAATAATTTGTTTCAAATGTAATTTATTTCATCTTTATCTCAACCTTTTCATGTTTTTAATTTGTTAGATTTACAATTTAAAACATTTGATAGAATAAATACCATGCATCTGATAAGTATGAATAAGATTAGAGATACAGATATATAAAAAATGAAGAGCTATAAAAATGGTGTTATAAAGCAAAAGTTTTGAGTAAGGTCCATGGATAGGCTTCAGGGGCACCAGAAATTCCTGCATTTATATGCAAATTGTTAAGAATGTATATTTTACAACAAGAACAGTGTTAGCTTCCATCAGATTCTCAATGAATTTATCACAAAAAAGGAATTCAAAATAATGCTTGAGATGGATGAGGCAGTGGATGAGGAATACCACTTAGAAAACTGTTTAAAAGGATCAAGGGAGAGAAATCTTTCAAAGACATATTATGTGTTCTCTATTGGAGGTATAAAAATACAACAAGTAAACTCACTGTCTTCTTGTCTTGGGAAGAAATCCTACCATTTCCATGGCAAGTTGCAGGCGCTCAAAGTCATGTCTCAAATCTTCTCCTTCCACCATGAAGCAATCCTGCTTATTTAAAATAAAAGTTTAAAAATCAAGATTATATATCTAAAAATAATGTGGGCCATTGAGAAATACAATAATTTATGATACGTACCTGTATGTATAAATGAAAATTAGAGCTGGTGGAATAGTTAGACATAGTCAAATTCATTACAACTCTTATCTTACTATAGGTACATAAACTAAACACATACCTACCAAAATACCAATAGGTTACTTTTTTTCTCCCTTTCACAATCACCAAATTGGAACCTCAAATGTAACTTAAGATAAAGAGCTAGCTATACTTATAAAATGTGTTGATACCAACTTCGATTCTGAGTGGTTCTAAAGAGTTTCAGAAATTCAAAGCATGTAAGGGTGCTCAATTCCACCAGCAAATATTATTTATTCAACAAATATTTAACAAGTGCTTACCACCCTACGTAAGGCACTGAACTAGATATTAGTGACATAAAAATAAATTTTAGAAGAGGCAGTAATTTAGTTAAATAGCGGAGCCTAGATTTATATAATATAAAGAGGTTTATGTTACATCTATAGATCTATATGCATATGTATAGATTTATATAGACACGTATTTGTTTCTTTTTTTCTTTTTTTGAGACAGGGCCCAATTATTGTTGCTCAGGCTGGAGTACAGTGGCACAATCTTGGCTCACTGCAGCTTCAACCTCCTGAGCTCATGTGATTCTCCCACCTCAGCCTCCCAAGCAACGAGACTACCCAGCTAGTCCTACCATGACCAGCTAGTTTTTTTGTATTTTTAATAGAGACAGGGTTTCACTATGCTGTCCAGGCCAGTCTGGAACTCCTGGACTCAAGCAATCTGCCCACCTAGGCCTCCCAAAGTGCTGGAATTACAGGTGTAAACCACTGCACCCAGTCTGTTACATCTACAGCAGATATACAGATGAAATATCTATGTATTTATATACATAATTATTTATATATTTTATACATATATAATTTTTCCTAATGAAATAATAGACAACATGGTTATCAAGTAAGGAAAGAAAGTATACGTGAAAGCATAAAAATCCTCAGAAAACACGCCATGTGAGTCAGTAAAAATAGTTGTGGATAGTCAGGTGGTGGCACGTGCCTGTAATTCCAGCTACTTGGAAGACTGAAGTAGGAGGACTGTTTGAGCTCAGGAGTTTGAGACCAGCCTGGGCAACACAGCATGACACCATTTCCAGACAGGAAAAAAAAAATTGCTGTGGAATACCAGATTAAAATACCAGGTTTTTAAGCATAATCCTTGCATTTCAGGTCCAAAAACAGTCCCATAGTGGTAGACATGCTCTAAATCTTCAAAACAGTAAGGGAGTCGTTAAATCCCTTTACTGTATGTTCTCACAGTCCCTTGCACTTTCAAAAACCTCCTCACATTTGTATTTACATTTTTAATGCCTATCTTCCTAGGGAATGTTCTATCAGGTACTCAGCGAACTACATGAACTGTTAATTGTCTTATTCACTGCAGATACCCAGTGCGAAGTCAGTGCCAAAAACAAGTCATTATTTAGGTAAGCACAAAGTCACTGAATTATTGAATAATATATAAATATTGAATGAACATTCCTTTTTCAGAAATAAAGTGCTCATTTATTTTATAAGAAGTATTTATCAAGTATTTACCATGTACAAGAAAATCTGTTTTAGGCACTGTAAGTACCAATTAATGAATATCTAAAGTTTAAAATTAAGTTTTGAAATGTTATGAACAACATTTTTATTCTCTACATGGAGAGCTGCATATGCATAGTTTAAAAATTTAAACTCACCACAAGGAAAGTTTTTTCTGAGAACCCATGCATTTAATTTTCTGACTATAAAATTCTTCGTAAGCAATTTTAAGACATTCTACAGACATGCCAATGTCCTACTCATTAAAATAATTTTTTTTTTTTTGGACACAGAGTCTTACACTTGTTGCCCAGCTGGAATGCAATGGCGTGATGTCGCTCAGTGCAACCTCTGCCTTCCAGGTTCAAGCAATTCTCCTGTCTCAGCCTCCCAAGTAGCTGGAATTACTGGTGCACACCATCACACCTGGCTAATTTTCTTGTATTTTTTTGTAGAGACAAGAGTGTCACAACGTTGGCCAGGCTGGTCTTGAACTCCTAACCTCAGGTGGTCCACCCACCTTAGCTTCCCAAAGTGCTGGGATTATACACGTGAACCACCATGCCTGGCCCTAAAATAAATTTTTAAATGCATTCTTCTTTTACCAATAATAAGCAAATCTTCTGTAAAAAAGCTCTCTTGCTTCTCTTCCCCCTGCTCTCAAACCACAAACAGTTCATTCACTTTATGATTTAACAAATATTTTCCTATCACAAGTGGCAGGGAAGCGGGAGGAGTCTATGCCCCCGCATGTGTAAATAATGATTCTTCTAACACTGTTCTCATCTGCCCCAAAAGTGAGTGGAACAATTAACGTATATAAAATGTTGAGAAATGCTGGGTTAGGTGGCTGACATCTATAATCCCAATACTTTGGGAGGCGAAGGTGGGTGGATCATGAGGTCAGGAGACTGAAACCATCCTGGCCAACATGGTGAAATCCAGTCTCTACTAAAAAATAAAAAAAATTAGCCAGATGTGGTGGCATGCACCCATAGTCCCAGCTACTCAGGAGCCTGAGGCAAGGGAATCACTTGAACCCAGGAGGTGGAGGCTGCAAAGAGGCAAGATTGTGCCACTGCACTCCAGCCTGGGGACAGAGCAAGACTCCATCTCAAAACAAACAAACAAACAAAAAACCACCAAAACAGTGGGAAGTACACTGAAAGAGGCACTAAAATATATTTGTATTTGCTGTTATCCTTAACCAAATGTTCTTCAGAAACCCAAAGTGGTCTCAGTAAATATAGTTTTTACAAAAGCGTATTAATTCCTTTCTATTTCTCTGATGACAACTATAGAAGAAAAACTAAGGATAAATTAAATCTCCCAGAACAGAAACACCTTTATCTTAATTTGGGCTCCCTGGGAGGCAGATCTTGAGACAGACCAAGAGTCAAATACAAGTCACAGAGAAAGTGAGAAAGTAAAAGAGAAGACAGATTAAACAGGACACAGGAGGAAAGTAGTTACCACAGGGCGTAAACAGAATTTAATCCCAGGGTTATCTTTGAGAAACAATATAAAACCTAGAGAGGTAAGGGCGCTACTGTACTTATATATCATTTTCTCTCTCATCAGTCATTGTTTGAGGACTTCTGGAGAGAGAGCAGGGAGTTGTTAATTCTCAGGTCATTTCTAGAGGGCCCTACAAGTTCCAAGGCCTTCCAGGGTTCTGGAAAAAGCCTTCAGGTGCCAGGATCCAAATACCAGTCAGCCAGAGATAAGGAAATGGTAACGTTCAAAAGATAAGGTAGGGAACTAACCAACAACTGTTACGACCCCTTCCACTGAAAAACCATAGGCAATCCTTCTGTCAGCTCAGTATAAGTTCTTGTTTTTACTTGATAACATGCCACTACATTGCCCCCACAAACATATCCAAATGCGCTTTCATGCTATTAGACCTTGCTCTTTGTATGGGATGACACACTTCTCATTTACAAATGCCTAGGATAAACCTAGCGTGAAGTAGGCAATTAGTGTAGACGTGAGGGAAAGAAAGAGAATAGTCAAATTACATATTTTCTTGTATCTTGTCACTATTTCTTAAAATGGTACTTAAGAGATCATACTTTTTTATAACTATCAGTGTAAAGTACAGGACACAAACTGAAATGATTGACTTTGAAGGTCAGTAAAGACACTGGAGTTAACTTAAGAAAAAAGGAGAGGCTGGACATGGTGGCTCACACCTGTAGGCTGAGGCAGGCAGCTCGCCTAAGGTCAGGAGGTCGAGACCAGCCTGACCAACATGGAGAAACCCTGTATCTACTAAAAATACAAAATTAGCCAGGTGTGGTGGTGCATGCTTGTAATCCCAGCTACTCAGGAGGCTGAAGCAGGAGAATTGCTTGAACCCGGAAGGCAGATGTTGCGGTGAGCCAAGATTGCGCCACTGCACTCCAACCTGGGCAACAGGAACGAAACTCCATCTCAAAAAAAAGAAAAAATGAGATAAAACATAGGCTTGGTTGGAATCCCTGCTACACTATTAACAAGCTTTATATCATATGAACAATTGGCTTAAATTCTGAGCCAACGCTTCTTCTTGTGTGAAAGGTAATCATGACTACCACCAGAGGTTTTATAAGAATCAAATATAACATGGAACAGGACACTGTGTCTCATGCCTGTAATCCCAGCACTTTGGGAGGCTGAGATAGGCAGATCGCTTGAGCCCAGGAGTTCAAAATCAGCCTGGGCAACATGGCCAAAACCCTATCTTTACAAAAAAAAAACTTAAAAATCAGACAGATGCTGTGGTGTGTGCCTGTAGTCCCAGCTACTCCTCAGGATCGTGAGGTGAACCACTTGAGTCCAGGAGGGTGAGGCTGCAGTGGGTGAGCTGTGATTGAGCCACTGCACTCCAGCCTGGACAACAGAGCAAGACCCTGCCTCAAAAAACAGACAGAAAGACAGACGGAATCTGAATGTTAAGTGCTTTTTAAATTTTTAATTTAATTTTTTTGAGACAGGGTCTCACTCTGTCACCCGGGCTGGAGTGCAGTGGTGCAATCTTGGCTCACTGCAACCTCTGCCTCCCAGGATCAAGTGATTCTCTCACCTCAGCCTCCTGAGTAGCCGGGAACTACAGGCACGCACCACCATACCCGCTAATTTTTGTGGGGTTTTTTGGTAGAGACGGGATTTCACGATGTTGGCCAGGCTGGTCTCGAACTCCTGACTTCAAGGGATCCACCTGCCTAGGCCTCACAAAGTGCTGGGATTACAAGCATGACCCACCACACCTGGCCAGATGTTAAGTGCTTTTCAAATGGAAAAATATACGCAGAGAAAGTTGTGCAGTATGCAGAGACCTTATACTAGACTGGCAGAGGATGAGTAATAAAGCCAGAAAGACAATGTTTAAAGGTGTGACCACAAACTTACAAACTGACAGATGGGTACGGCAGTAGGAATCTTTTTTTTTTTTTTTTTTTTTTTGAGACGGAGTTTCGCTCTTGTTACCCAGGCTGGAGTGCAATGGCGCGATCTCGGCTCACCGCAACCTCCGCCTCCTGGGTTCAGGCAATTCTCCTGTCTCAGCCTCCTGAGTAGCTGGGATTACAGGCATGCGCCACCATGCCCAGCTAATTTTTTGTATTTTTAGTAGAGATGGGGTTTCACCATGTTGACCAGGATGGTTTCGATCTCTTGACCTCGTGATCCACCCGCCTCGGCCTCCCTAAGTGCTGGGATTACAGGCTTGAGCCACCGCGCCCAGCCAGCAATAGGAATCTTTATGCTGTAAAAATACTTAAAACAAAATAGATGAAAACATTATGATTTCAAGACATCTTGTCCAAGTTGCATCATGATCCCTGAAAGCACTATAGCAAGTCTACCTCACAGGAAACGAGCTTCCAGGTATTACAGACGTTTAGTTTCCTATAAAGGTAGTAGTGACCAAGGTTGGAGCTTTGTCTCCAGAGAACAGTACCAGTCAAATCCCTCTGCAGCATGGTAGACACAATAGTGTGCTGAGACTATCACTTATAGCAATTATCATTAAAACTCTACCTAATAGTTGGACCCTAAAATTCAAGGCTCAGATAAATAAAAGAATTAGGCAAGACTGACTGACACTTTACACTGAAGTTATTTAGATCAGCTTTAAGGTAAATGGCAGACATCAGCCAACATATTGCCAGTATTTAATTCATTCTCAATATTTTATAATTGAGGAAAAAAGGCTGAGATGTTAATAATAATAATAATGGCCGGGCGCGGTGGCTCAAGCCTGTAATCCCAGCACTTTGGGAGGCCGAGGCGGGTGGATCACGAGGTTGAGAGATCGAGACCATCCTGGTCAACATGGTGAAACCCCGTCTCTACTAAAAATACAAAAAATTAGCTGGGCATGTTGGCACGTGCCTGTAATCCCAGCTACTCAGGAGACTGAGGCAGGAGAATTGCCTGAACCCAGGAGGCAGAGGTTGCGGTGAGCCGAGATCGCGCCACTGCACTCCAGCCTGGGTAACAAGAGTGAAACTCTGTCTCAAAAAAAAAATCATCATCATCATCATCACCATCATCATCATCATCATTTTAATAAATTATTACCATTTGGGGAAATTAGCACTTATTAAATATCTTCTACTTATCAATCACCATGAGATATACTAAAACCTCAAAACACAAGGAGATAGTTATATATACATTTACAGATGAGAAAATAGATTCATAGGTTAAATAACTTTCCAAAAGTTAAAAAAAAAAATCTTATAAATAACAGGGTTGGCCAAATCACAATGTATGTAGTTCCAAATCCTCTGCTCTCTCCCATGCAACACAGCTGTTTGTGCTTATTTAATAGGATAACCCTTAAATGGAATTAAATCACCATACAAAGGCAATAACAGGTCCCTTGTAAAAAACTATTTTCTAACTATAGGTCTCCTTGGGACCATTTATACAGTTCCACAAAATACCTAAGTAATGCAGTACAACGTAACAGTCCTCAATCCTCTCTACCTGTAATACTAGTCACATAAGTTCTCATAACTCACAGGGAAACAAAGTTGTTTGTCCTCAATAATATTATAAGGAGGAGCTAACAGAAAAGAATGAAAGATCCTCAGACTGCTGACTTTTATTAATTAACATAAGAAAAACAATCAGAAATTAATTAAATTTCAAACTATAAATTTTAAAACATAATAAATGGATAATGGTGAGGAAAGTATTATTAATGGAGGAGGAGATTATGACTACAAAGTTCTTCTAAAGGGAAAGATCAGTAATGATTACTTAAATGGTGGAAGCAACGGTAGCAACAACATTCGCTATGCACTTACTAAGGATTATGCACTCTATCAAGTTCTTTACATGCATGACTTTAAGACTCATAAAACCATTATTAACCCCTAAAATAAATGATGAGAACAAAACAATTACATGACCTGCTGCAGGTCTCGAAACTGGAAAGTAAACTAGCCAGTATTCATGTCAGGTCAATCTGCTTCAGAGCCCAAATCCATGTTTGTTTTTTTTTTTTAAATAGAGTGTTGCTGTGTCACCCAGGCTGGAGTGTAATGGTATGATTTTGTCTCGCTGTGGCCTCAACTTCCTAGGCTCAAGCAATCTGCCTGCCTCAGCCTCCTGAACAGCTGGAACTACAGGTGTGCATCACTATGCCTGGCTAATTTTTCACTTTTTGTAGAGACAGGGTATTGCTTTGTTACTCAGGCTAGTCTCAAACTCCTGGTCTCAAGCAATTCTCCCACCTCAGCTTCTGAAAATGTTGAATTACAAGCATGAGCCACTACTCTTAGCCCCAGAATTCTTAAGTATGACTTAGAATGTCTCTGAATAGTAGCAGATCAGTTCACAACTTCACTGTAAGCTCAGATGATCAAGTCTTCTATCTGCAGTGTATGTTTGCAGTCCCCCACCTGCTTTCCAAGGAGGCATGGTCACTTGGTATATAGTACATGAAAAAGGTAAAGGGGGAGCTTCCTAAGAATGGCATAACAACTTAAATTTTTTCGTTAAAATGTATCAAATTCCATAAATTTAAATGTCATATTTTTCCCCAAAATGTTAAATCTAAACCCCAAAATTACCTGATAATGAAACAGTAATACAAATTTGTCTAAAGGAAAAATTATTATCCACGTATACTGATCCTTCTCACCTGTGAAATAGGCTAGTTCTGCAATTAGTGAAGTTTATAAACATGCAGTGAGAACCAGTTGTGATTCTTTAGAGCAAGGACTAAGACATGTTTTCAGAAAGAATATTTAATAAATTAATTAATTAGTTAATTAATGGATATAGAAAGGTTAGTGTGTGTTTTCAGCCTTTCACAACGGACTTAATTGAAAACTTAAGAAAAAAAAAGTATGTACGCTTTTTATGGTTACAAACTTGTCATAAAATATAACACATAAAGCTAAATTTAGCTGGGTATGGTGGCTCATGCCTATAATCCCAGCACTTTGACAGCCCAGGGCAGGAGAATCACTTGACGCCAGAGGTTCAAGACCACCATGGGCAACACAGTGATACTCTGTCTCTAATTTAAAAATATATTTATTAAAATATAATAATAAAATTTTTTAAGTTAAAACAAAATTTACCTATTCATTTTACATTACATCATATATCCCCTTAAATCACTCAATTTAAAATGTAAAATAGGCTGGGCATGGTGGCTTATGTAATCCCAGCACTTTGGAAGGCAAAGAGGGCAGATCACTTGAGGCTAGGAGTTCAAGACCAGCCTGGCCAACATGGTGAAACCCCATCTCCACTAAAAATAGAAAAATTACCCAGGCGTGGTGGCGCATGCCTGTAATCCCAGCTACTTGGGAGGCTGAGGCATGAGAATCACTTGAATCCAGGAGATGGAGACTGCAGGGGGCCAAGATCATGTCACTGTACTCCCCCAAAAGAGACTCTGTCTCAAAAATTAATTAAAAAAAAAAAAAAGTATTTATAGAAATTTCAATACTTATTTTTGGATAATTTTATTAAGGCTACAGACTTGCTATTGGGAAAAAAATCAAAGAAAAATATACATGCATTCAGTATATGAAAAGACTGCTGACATATAAAACATAATGGATACAATTTTTTTAAATAAATAATTACTTCTCATGCAGGTGATGAAACTACTAAAAAATAATTTTAAAAAATAAAAGGGAAAAAACTATAGTTCATACAAATCCACATCAATGCTGAAGAATCAGGAATATAATCAATTTAATGTTTGTCAAAAGAAATACTGAATGTGGACTAAGTCTTAACAACCAGAAAATACCCCCAAAAAGTAAATTAACTGGTTTTTAATCAACCAACTACATACATATAAATCAATCATTCCAAAGAAATTAAACATTGATTTATCTTCCTTCCTACGATTCTTTGTATTTCAGCTGATTTGCATTCTAAATCTTCAGATGGATGCAAATGAGCAATGTGAGGACCCTTTGACAGGAACACAAAATATTTAGGTACTTGTACTGACCGGCTCAGAGTCATAGCAATAATCATCCCAGCTCTGTCTGAGGGGTTTCTTTGTTATCTGAAAGTAAGGCAGATTAGTTAGGTAGAAGTAACGGTTATTATACTTTTCTAATGATCTCTTAGATGTGGTGTACAGTTAGCACTGCTGCTAACCACCGAAAAGTATTTTGCGGAGCAGCATAAAACAAGAAATAACAAAGTAAGTATTAAGATTCTGGGAGACTGTATACTATTCTACCCAACTCAAACACTATGGGCTCTAGTGACTGTTATTTATATAAACTGAGTCCCATATCCTATGAAAACTGACATTATGACAGAAATATGCTACGGCCATTCATTAGAAAAAGATCTGAAAAGAATAGTAAAATTCCGGACTTCTGTAATACTAACTACTATCAGCTTATTTATGAGAGATTATTACTTTGTAAAAAAGAAAATCTTTAATCACCCAAATATAATGCAAATAGTTTTAAATGGGGAGGGAAAAAACTCAAAAGCTGAATTAGCAAATATTTTTGAAAAGCTAGTTAATTCTACCTAGTAAAAATGTTTAACACTGTATCAGAAAGCAATATTTTAAATAGAATTCTCAATGTATTAATACAAAGTCAAGTTAGATTATACTAATATATGTAGTTTCAAAATTAAGAAATAACAGTTAATACAACACATTGTACATCTTGTGAAAAGTTAAGTGTATAACTTTTTTTTTTCTTTTTTGAGACAGTTGCTCTGTCACCTAGGCTGGAGTGCAGTGGCACAATCTTGGCTCACTGCAACCTTTGTTTCCCGGGTTCAAGCCATTCTTGTGCCTAAGCCTCCCAAGTAGCTGGAATTACAGGTGTGTGCCACCACACCCAGCTAATTATTTTGTATTTTGAGTAGAGACAAGGTTTCACCACATCGGCCAGGTAAGTCTCAAACTCCTGACCTCAGGTGATCCACCCACCTCAGCCTCCCAAAGTGCTGGGATTACAGGTGTGGGCCACTGTGTCCAGCCAAAGATATAACCTTCATAACCCTAAATATATACTGCAATCTTTAAACCATCTGATGTCAATTTGCTTACAAAACCTTCATAAGGATTTATTTAACTGTCATAAAGGAATTTCTTTCCACAGACATGAAACCTTGCCCCCAACAATAGAAATCTATTATTTAAATGATCTACTGTTTGTTCTATCAATCCCATTAATGCTTGTTATAAAATTTGTGTTACTAAGAGAAATAAAATTAGTAAAGTCAATGTAATGAAACGTGAGAATTACTCCTTAATGTGGAAGTTTAGGGATAAATTTTGAGTTCTGAGGGAAGATCCAAATTTTCTAAATCATTTGCCTTTGATGACTTTCATACTGAATGTTTAAGAGGACTATTCATTAAATTGTAAAAATAGTCATACACTAAGTCAGTATCACAGTATCATGCAAAGAGGTATGTGTATTAGACTTCAGAACATGTAAATTAGGTTTCAGGTAATCCCTTGCAAAGGACAAGAATTAATCATTAGTAACATTTAATATCCTGGGGTTTGTAAAAAGTAAATCACTTAGGTAAAAGTTTTCTAATATAGAAGTATCAATATACAGCTTATTATTATTTTCTTAAAGAATCTCAGAGAAAACAAAAGCACGTATGTATATGAACTTTTAACACTTATATGGAAGTGGTAATCATCTTAAAATCTGAGAACTGCATCTCATAGATCTGTAGAGTACATGTATGAAAATGCTAGTTAATATCCATTCCCAGGTTTTGGAAAGAAAGTACTAAAAAAAAGACTTTTTTGAAGCATTAAATTTAATAATGCCCCACACTTCAAAATGCTTTTTATGAACTCTCACCTGATTGAGATAATGATATTCCTCTGGTTGCTTAAGATGGAATGCTGATCTCTCTTCTTCACTTGCTCCTGCCAGGAGGTAATAGAATACATGATAGTTCCTGTGGGAAACAAAGAAGTGTAATTTTATAACGTGTGATTTATGGTTATCATTTAATGGGGGGGGAAGCAAACAGTAATTAGTAAAATGTATCAGCTTCGCTTCATTTTTTAACATAAATGTGATAAATTCAGTATTTAAATACTCCTAAAAATGGAATGATGTTTTGGATGTGGAATATAAAAGAGAGGGATGAAGGCAGCAAAATAACAAAGTTAGGAACTCTAAAAATTCTCTCCTCCATAAAACCAATGAGAAATCTGGCAAATCTGACATTACTAAATTTTTCAGAACTATGGAAACTAACCAAAAGCTTGCAGCAACCCAAAGAGTGTTTACTCAATTAAAATAACTAAATCTTGGTAAAAATGGCTTTGTAGTGTTTTTAAGTTGCCCTATTCCATCCCCTTGAAAACCAACAGCCTGCAAGCTTGGAGGACATCAGAAGACTGGCAGCCACTAGAAAGGTCAGAACAGGGTCTGAGCTTGTTCAAAGCCTCATTCCCTAGGAAATACCATTATTTGAACTGTCTGGTGGTTCCCTGTAAGCAGCCATATTCAAGGCTGACTCTACAAGACTTGATTCAGACTTCACATAGAGCAAAGATCTTTTCCCCAGAGGCATTCAAAGAAAGAAACTGAGGCAACCGTTCAACAGCATATTTCCTAAAGTAGTGGATCAAAGTTAGGCAAACGAAGAAAATTAAAAGGAAAAGCTGGTGAATGTCATCTTCATACTGGCTTTGAAAAGCTCCAATAAATTTCCTAAGAATCTAGAAGGCCATGTGCATGCATAATGCTGTGGGCATGCACACGGTTGTATGTGCTCTCAGAAAAGACCAGATGAAATATAAACTCTCACCTTTGGTTAACTCTGAAGGTCTGCACAAGCAGAAAATAAAGGCTAAGGTAGATTTGTAAAATACCTAGCTAAGTGTTGAAGTCATGACAGAATATACATAGAGAGCCCTGTGGCAAAGACTGAGAGACTTACTTACTGTTTACAAGCATTTAAATAAATCTCTGTCCAGTTATTACCTGACAGCTAAGTTAAATGAGCAGGTATTTCAATAGCCACACTCAAAAAAGAATATCAACTTTCTAAAATTAGTTCAAAAAACCCACAAAACAATCAAACCCTGGAAGGAGAGGACTCATTTCCAGAGTTGCCACATTAAATTATTTTTAAAATCCAATTTTGTTTTTTTGTTTTTTTTAAAGAGAGGATATTTGTCACCCAGGCTAGAAGGCAGAGGCATGCTTATGACTCACTGCAGCCTTGACCTCCTAGGCCCAAATGATTCTCCCACTTTAGCCTCCCTAACAGCTGGGACCACAGGTGTGCACCACCACACCTGGCTAATTTTTGCAGAGACAGTTTCCCTGTGTTGCCTAGGCTGGTCTCGAACTTATGGGGGCTCAGGTGATCTACCCATCTTGATCTCCCAAAGTGCTGGCTTACAGGCATGAGTCACCACATCCAGCCAAAAAAATCCAGTTTTCAACGTCAACAACAACAAAAAAATTATAAGACATGCAAAGAAAGAAGATAGTACAGCCAATACAAAGTAGAAAAAGTATTCATTAGTAACTGTCCCTGAAAAAAATCCAGACATTAGACTTAACAGACAGAAGTTTAATCAGCTATTTTAAATGTGTTCAATGAAGTAAAGAAACTCACATTTAATGAACTTTAGTATGAGAACACTGTCTCACCAAATAGAGACTATCAAATATAAAGGACTTGTAAGAAGCTAATAAAAAAAATTCTGAAGTTGAAAAATGTAACTGAAATGAATATTTAGAGGAGCTCAACAGCAAATGAGTAGGCAGAAGAAAGAACAGCGAACTTGAAGAAACAATCAACAAACATGAAGACAGGTCAACTGAAACTCGTCTGAGGAACAAAAGGAAAAAAACAGACAATAATAAACAAGGTCTCAGAGACCTGCGAGACACCATTAAAAAGACTCACATACATACTGAAAGTTCTAAAATAAGAAAAAAGAAAGGGACATAAAGAATATTTGAAAAAGCTATTGCCAAAATATCTCTCCAAATTTGATAGAAAACATTAATCTGCACATCCAAGAAACTCAATGAACTCTAGAGAGTATAAACTCAAACAAATCCACATTTTGACAAACCAAAATTCTTGAAAGGCAAAGGCAAAGAGAATTTTGAAAGCACAAAGAGAGAAATTCCTCATCAAGAAATCCTAATATAAGATTAACAGCTGATTTCTCATCAAGAACCATGGCAGATAATGTATTCAAAACATTGAAAGGAAAAAATAGCTGTCAATCAAGAAGTGTATATCTGGCCGGGCATGGTGGCTCATACCTGTAATCCTAGCACTTTGGGAGGCCAAGGCAGGCGGGTCACATGAGGTCAGGAGCTTGAGATCAGCCTGGCGAACATGGTGAAACCCCATCTCTACTAAAAATAAAAAACTTAGCCAGGCGTGGTACCAGGAGCCTGTAATCCCAGCTACCTGGGAAGCTGAAGCAGGAGAATAGCTTGCACCTGGGAGGCGGAGGTTGCAGTGAGCTGAGATCACGCCACTGCACTCCAGCCTGGGCAACAAGAGTGAGACTTTGTCTCAAAAAAAAAAAAAAAAAAAAAAAAAAAAAGGGTATATCCAGGCAAAATAAAGCAAAAATTAGGACACTGCCAGAGAAACAAAAACTAAGAGACTTCATAGCTACAGATGGGCCTTACAAGAAATACTAAAGGGAGTTCATTTTTCTGACTGAAATAAAAGGACACTAGACAAGATTTGAGCAAACATAAAAAAATAAAAAACACTGGTACAAGTAACTACATAGGTAAATATAAAAGACACTATAAATTAATTAATCATTGATTGATTGGTTGACAGGATCTCATTCTACTGCCCAGGCTGGAGTGCAGTGGCATGATCTCGGCTCATTGCAACCTCCACCTTGTTTCAAGGGACCCTCTCACCTCAGCCTCCCAAGCAACTGAGACTACAGGTGTGCACCACCACGTCCAGCTAATTTTTGTAGAGATAAGGTTTTACCATGTTGTCTAGACTGGTTTTGAATTCCTGGCCTCAAGTGATCCACCCACCCTGGCTTCCCAAAGTGCCAGGATTACAGGCATGAGCCACTGTACCTGACCAATTTTTTATTTATAGCACTTTTTCCTATTAAACTTGAAAAATTACATAAAGCACTAATTATAAATCTGTGTTGATGGATGTACAACCACAAATAAGTAATTTGCATGACAATTACAGCACAAAGCAGCAAGAAAGGAATAGAGCTACATACAAGCGAAGTTTGCTGTATACTATCAAAATTAAGTTGTCATTATTCCAAACTACATTGTTATAAGTTAAGATTTTAACTACAATACCCAGGGTAACCAATAAAAAAAGAAAAAATAATAAAAAGAAATGCCATGGCAATGAGCAGCGGCAGCAGAGTGATGATTCTGACATTTGGGATGATACAGCATTGATAAAAGCGTATGATAAAGCCGTGGCTTTATTTAAGCATGCTCTAAAGAATGGTGACGTTTGTGAAACTTCAGGTAAACCAAAAAGCACGCCTAAAAGAAAACCTGCGAAGAAGAATAAAAGCCAAAAGAAGAATACTGCAGCTCCTGTAAAACAGTGGAAAATCGGGGACAAATATTCTGCCATTTGGTCAGAAGACGGTGGCATTTACCCAGCTACCATTGCCTCAATTGACTTTAAGAGAGAAACCTGTGTTGTGGTTTACACTGGATATGGAAACAGGGAGGAGCAAAATCTGTCTGAGCTACTTTACCCAATCTCCGAAGTAGCTAATAATATAGAACAAAATGCTCAAGAGAATGAAAGTGCAAGTCAAGTTTCAACAGATGAAAGCGAGAACTCCAGGTCTCCTGGAAATAAATCAGATAACATCAAGTCCAAAGCTACTCCATGGAACTCTTTTTTCCCTCCGCCACCCCCTATGCCAGGGCCAAGACTGGGACCAGGAAAGCCAGGTCTAAAATTCAATGCCCAACCACCACCACCACCACCACCACCACCACCACCACCACCACCACCACCACCTCCCTTTCTACCACACTGCCTGCCTCCATTTCCTTCTGGACCACCAATAATTCCCCCACCACCTCCCATATGTCCAGATTCTTTTGATGATGCTGATGCTTTGGGAAGTATGTTAATCTCGAGGTACATAGTGGCTATCATACCGGCTATTATATGGGTTTCAGACAAAATCAAAAAGAAGGGAGGTGTTCACATTCCTTAAATTAAGGAGAAACGTGGCACAGACCAGCAGTAAATGATACCACTGAAGAAACAATCAGACAGATCTGGAATGTGAAACGTTACAGAAGATAACTGGCTTCATTTCTTCAAAGTGTCAGTGTTAGGAAAGAAAAAAGGAAGTGAGGCCGGGCACGGTGGCTCAAGCCTGTAATCCCAGCACTTTGGGAGGCCTAGGCAGGTGGATCACAAGGTCAAGAGATCACCTTGTTGACCAACCTTGGTCAACAAGGTGAAACCCTGTCTCTACTAAAAATACAAAAAATTAGCTGGGCATGGTGGTGCATGCCTGTAATCCCAGCTACTCAGGAGGCTGAGGCAGGAGAATTGCCTGAACCCAGGAGGCGGAGGTTGCGGTGAGCCGAGATCACGCCATTGCACTCCAGCCTGGGTAACAAGAGCGAAACTCCGTCTCAAAAAAAAGAAAAAAGGAAGTGGAATGGGTAACTCTTCAAGAGTAAAAGTTATGTAATAACCAAATGCAATGTGAAATTTTATATTGGACCCTATTTTGAAAAATCATTGTAAAAGACTGGGGTGGGGGGTGGGGATGGGGGCAGCACAGTGGTGAGGCAGTTGAGAAAATTCGAATATGGAGTAGATTTCGAATGACATTAGATAATTATTGCTAATTTTATGAGCTGTGAGAAGGATGTTATAGTTTATAAAAGACTCTTAATTTGCGTAGTTAAGCATTTAGGAATGAAGTGTTAGATGCCTCGTAAAATGCTTAAAATGGTTTACCAAAATGTATGTGATGCATATGTGGCAAAATGTTACCAAATCCAATTGACATGTATATGGCTATTCATTGTACTTTTTTTTCCTATCTTCTGTATGTTTAAAAGTATATAATAGGTTGAATACTTATCTTTTGTAATGGGGAATTATTAAAGATCATGTAAAGTCAGTAAGTCAAATTATTGTTCAAACATATTATTTAAAGTTAGAAAGGTAGTTACTAGATGATCTAAAATAAATATCGTTAAATAAATTTCCTCTAGGGAATAGGACTAGATTTCAAAAGGGTGGGATGGGAAACTGTTTTTCATTTTAAGTCCTTCTGTGCTATTTAATTTTTTACCTTGTGCATGTATTAATTCAAAAAAATTAATAAACTCAAATAAAAATCAAAAAAGTATATAATAAAAATATTGAATTTTTTAAAAAAAATTTAAACAATACCAATGAAATTAAAATGATACACTAGAAAACATTTATTTAATGCAGAAGGTAGGAACAGAAGAGCAAAAAAACACACACACACACTGTTAACACATGGAAAACAAATAGCAAAATGGTATTCATAATCCTACCTTATCAATAATTACATTAAGTATAAATAGATTAAAAATAATCTAAAGGTAGATAAATGGTATAATGGATAAAAATAAAATGTATGGTCCACCTACATGCTATTTACAAGAGACAAGCTTTAGACTCAAAGACACAAATAGGTTAAAAATAAAAAGATGGAAAAAAGATACCACAAAAGCGATATTCAAAAGCAAGCTGGAGAGTCTTTACTAATCCCAGGTAAAACAAGGTTAAAGACCAAACTTGTTCCTAGAGTCAAGAAGATATAACTCTGTGTTTGTCTGTGTGTGTGTGTGTGTGTGTGTGTGTGTGTGTGTGTGTAATGTGCGTGGTCAAGAAGACAGAACCCTGTGTGTGTGTGTTTGTGTGTGTGTGTGTGTGTGTGTGTGTGTGGTCAAGAAGACAGAACCGTGTGTGTGTGTGTGTGTGTGTGTGTGTGTGTGTGTGTGGTCGAGAAGATAGAACCGTGTGTGTGTGCGCGCGCATGTGCATGTGTACGTGCACACACCATCTAAGAACAGAACCGAAAAACACAGTGAGCAAAAAGAATTTTTTTTTTCTTTTTTTGAGACGGAGTTTCACTCTTGTAACCCAGGCTGGAGTGCAATGGCGCAATCTCGGCTCACCGCAACCTCCGCCTCCTGGGTTCAGGCAATTCTCCTGCCTTAGTCTCCTGAGTAGCTGGGACTACAGGCATGCACCACCATGCCAAGCTAATTTTTATACTTTTAGTAGAGACGAGACGGGCTTTCACCATGTTGACCAGATGGTCTCGATCTCTTGACCTCGCAATCCACCCGCCTCGGCCTCCCAAAGTGCTGGGATTATAGGCGTGAGCCACCGCGCGTGGCCTGAATTTTTTTTTTTTTTTTTTTTTTTTTTGAGACAGTGTCCCACTGTCACCCAGGCTGCAGTGCAGTGACGCAACCTCGGCTCACTGCAACCTCCACCTTCCAGGTTGAGGTGATTCTCTTGACTCAGCCTCTCAAGTAGCTGGAACTACAGACGCATGCAACCACACCTGGCTAGTTTTTGTACTTTTAGTTTCACCATGTTAGCCGGGCTGGTCTAAAACTCCTGATCTCAAATGAACCACTCACCTTGGTCTCCCAAAATGCTAGGATTATAGGTGTGAGCCAGTGCACCCAGCCATAAAAACAACTTGATAGAACTAAGGGAAAAAGTATACAGTTCAACAATAATACTGACAATCTGCAATACTCTACTTTCAATAGTGAAGAAAGTAACTAGACAGAAGATGAACAAAGAAAAAGAGGACTTCAAAATTACTCTATACCAATTAGACCTAACACATTTATAGAACACTCGAACCAACATATGGAGGATATACTTTTTCAAGTCCACATGGAATATTCTCCGGGCTAGACCATATGTAGTCTACTAGAAAACAAGTCTCAATAATTTAAGGAGATTGAAATCATACAACTACTCCAAACACTTTGCAATGAAATAAGAAATCAATAACAAATTTCCAAAATACAAACACATGAAAATTTGGCACCACATTCCTAAATAACCAGTGGGTTAAAGAAGTCACAAGCAAAATTATAAAATGCTCCAAGATGCACAAAAACAAAACACTACACCAAAACATGTAAACAGCTGAGGCGGTATTTAGAGGGACTTTATACCTGTAAACCCATATAAAAAAGATCTCAAATGTATAACCTAACCATCCATCTTAAGAAACTAGGGGGAAAAGGCAAACTAAATCCAAAGCAAGCAGAAGGAAGGAAATAATAAATATCAGAGCAGAAATTTTAAAAATAGGGAATAAAAAAAAGAAAATAGAGAACATCAATGAAACTAAAGATTGGTTCTTTGAAAACGTCTTCAAAATTAACAAACTTTTATCTAAACTGATGAGAGAGACACAGTGAGAGTCAAATTCAGGAATGAATGAAAGAGGAACATTACTACCCATCTTACATAAAAAAGGCTGTAAGAGATACTACAAAACAAGTTTTTGGCAACAAATTAGACAACCTAGATGAAATGGACAAATTCCTAGAAAAATAAAAACTACCAAATCTGACTACAAATGAAACATAAAGTCTGAAAAGATCTATAATAACTATAAGTGTTTGAATTAGTAATCAAAATTTCACACAAAAGCCAAAACCAGAAAATTCTACCAAATGTTTAAAGAATTAACCCAATCCTTCACAAACTCTTTTAAAAATCAGTTTGTGAAAACTGGATCTTCACCTCTCATTCATTCTCCAAAATCAAGAAAGTAAGAGTTATATCCCTTTATTTCATTATCATTAAAATGTGTTAGAAAAAGTTACTAACAGTTTTCCATCTCTAAAATGGTAATAAATAACCAAGAAGCAGAGAAGTTAAGTGAGATGTCCAAGGCATATCCAAGATTTGAATGTAGGTCAAACTCTCTCAACTATTTTACCTCACCGTAGATTAAACAAATTATTAATTTACTTCTCTATTTTATTTCTCCATCTGAAGGCTACCACATATATTATCTCTAAAGACCTATATACCTCAAGTATTACAATGGAATTAAGAGCTTTATTGAAATCTTTTTCCTCAAATTAGAGAAAAAACACTAGGAAATCGGAGAAAAGTCCCAAGGCACATTGCTTACCAAGAGCAACGAGGAACAACTGAGAAACTGCTTACTTGTTCTGACAGTTTGCCTAGAACTTAGAAAGGACAATAGTTCTATATACCAAATAAAGATCTCCTAGCAGCCTCTAAAAAACCACAAAGTTCTACTACCCATGACAGAAATAGCAATTGCGCGTAAAGCTTTGCATGATATAAACTGAATTAAGGGTAATAATACACAAAGACCTTAAAAGTCAATCTGCATGATACAAATGTTAACTTCATCTAATTACACAAATAAAAATACGTACCGTTCATTATGCTCTTGATAAACGAGTCTGGACTTTTCCAGTAGATACTTTTCAACATAGGCACTACGAGAAAAATAAAATTGGTTGATATAAATAATAAAGTTTCATATAAGGTAGACAAGTATTTGGAGACAGTGTAAAATACTATGCAGACCATTTCAAAATATTTACCATTGGCCAGGCACGGTGGCTCACACCTGTAATCCCAACACTTTGGGAGATAGAAGCAGGAGGATCACCTGAGGTCAGGAGTTCAAGACCAGCCTGGCAAACATGGTGAAACTGTGTCTCTACCAAAATACAAAAATTAGCCAGGCATGGTGGCAGGCACCTGCAATTCCAGCTACTTGGGAGGCTAGGCAGGAGAACTGTTTGAGCCTGGGATGCAGAGGTTGCAGTGAGCCAAGATCACACCACTGCACTCCAGCCTGGGTGACAGAGTGAGAATCTGTCTCAAAAAAAAAAAAAAAAAAAAAAAATACCATTATAATTGTGTTATGGGTACTGTTAGTGTTGTCCATGTTAAATTCATAAGGTCACGAGTCTTTTCTTTTTTCTTTCAGTAAAGCAAATAAAATAAAAAGCTTAAAACATGGTACACAAGATCCCCCAAGACAGACTCTACATTATTTCTAAGCTACTATATTACTACAAGGAATATAGAATAAGTTATCTACTACCTGTTCTCAAATGACTTACAAGGAAGTAAGAAAGTAGGTAATCTGGCAACTATCACACCGAGTTGCTAGGGCTTATTATTAGAGCAATGACCAGGATATTATGCATACTCAAAGAGAGACACCTGAGATTCAATCCAAGAAGGAAAAAGGATGTAAAGAGGAATTTCCATGGACAGTGAGTACACAGCACAGAGTACGCATTTATTACACATACCTGGTGAAAGAGTGACTGAGTAAGTGAATTCAAAATCTGAAGGATTAACCAGAAGGCAACGAGAACTGCCTTTATGTAAAGTTAAAAAGGAAGGAGGGTACACATACCAACTTCAGGGAAAGCAATTAGTCATGTATCACTTAATTACAGAGGTATATTCTGAGAAATGCACCATTAGACAATTTTGTTGTGTGTCAGCATCACAGAGTGCACTTACACAAACCTGATAGTATAGCCTACTACACACCTAGGCCTTATGTTATAACCTATTGCTCCTAGATTACATACCTATATAGCATGTTACTGCACTGAATACTATAAGCAACTGTAACACAATGGTAAGTATTCGTGTATTTTAACATAGAAAAGGTACAGTAAAAATATGATATTAAAACCTCATGCGACTACCATAGTATATGTGGTCCATCATCTACTAAAACATCACTGTGTGATGCATGACCTAAGTTAAGTATGACTAGAGGATGAGATAGGCAGGCAGACGAGGATCAAGAGCTAATATAACATGTGCCAGAAGAATTAACTTTATCCTAAAAGTAATGAGAAATTAAACATCAACTGTATGTCTGATATTTTTTTCTGTTTATCCAGACTGTACTCTTAAAGTCTTTAAAACTTCTTACCCAAATGGGTGCAATCAGCTAAGATCTCACTGGAAAGGGGGTTCTAGAATCTGAAATGTAAAAGCTTTAGATTACTGAATCCAAATTATTAGGACAAACCACTTGGGGGCCAGAATCTGACTCTCAAACTGTATTTATCCCAGTTGCCTCCCACCACATGCTATATACTTCAGTCACTCACAGACAGACTATTCCCTCAAAGATTCCAGTCACTCTTGACTGCACTTCTCACTTTCTTCCTCCCACTTCCAATTCCCTAGTCCATTCCCAGTCTCTGTCCAGTAAATTGCATTTCTTCATTAAAATAAAGCTCAAGGCCGGGCGCGGTGGCTCAAGCCTGTAATCCCAGCACTTTGGGAGGCCGAGGTGGGTGGATCACGAGGTCAAGAGATCAAGACCATCCTGGTCAACATGGTGAAACCCCGTCTCTACTAAAAATACAAAAAAATTAGCTGGGCATGGTGGTGCACGCCTGTAGTCCCCGCTACTCGGGAGGCTGAGGCAGGAGAATTGCTTGAACCCGGGAGGTGGAGGTTGCGGTGAGCCGAGATCGTGCCATTGCACTCCAGCCTGGGTAACAAGAGCGAAACTCCGTCTCAAAAAAATAAATAAATAAATAAATAAAGCTCAAATGTAGCTTCTTTGAAAATCCATTGCCACTATACCACCAATAATTAAAATTTATTTCTTTTTCTGAATTACCATTACCACTTCTAAATTACTGAAACGGGCTCTTACCTATCTAAAACGGGAGAAAGGAAATTAACATGAACTACTATGTTAAATCCTCACAACTACCTCACATGCAAATATTACTGCCCCTATTTTACAAGTATAGAAACTGATACTGAAAGATATTAAGATCATACAGCTAGTAAAAAGTATAACTTTTAATCCAGATGTGTTTTAACTATAAAGAATCTCTCTTTCAACTATAGTAGCCCCCTTCCACTTTATCCATGGGGGATACATTCCAAGATGCCAACTGCAAATAATACCAAAGTTTCTACATATGTGTTGTTTCCCTTGATTGTTTTTTGTTTTGTTTTGTTTTGTTTTTTTAAAAAAGAGTGTTGCTCTGTTGCCCAGACGATCACAGCTCACTGCAAACTCCGTCTCCTGGGTTCAAGTGATTCTCCCACCTCAGCCTCCCAAGCAGCTGGGACCACAGGCATGCACCGCCAGACTCAGCTAATTTTTGTATTTTTAGTAGAGATGGGGTTTTACCATATTGGCCAGGCTGGTCTTAAACTCCTAACCTCAAATAACTTGCCTGCCACAGCCTCCCAAGTGCTAGAGTTTTAGGGGTACCTGGCCTACGTTTCTTTTTCCCCCATACGTACATGCCTACGACAAAGGTTAATTTATAAATTAGGCACAGAAAACAGGGGTCCCCAACCCCAACAACAGGACTCATAGCAGTCCATGGCCTGTTAGGAACTGGGCTACACAGCAGGAGGCAAGCTGCCAGTGACGGAGCAAGATTGAGCTTCACTTCCCATCAGATCAGTGGTGGCATTAGATTCTCACAGGAGTGTGAACCCTACTGTGCACTGCACATGTGAGGGATCTAGGCTGCACACTCCTTATGAGAATTTAATAATAAAGGTAATGCGCTTGAATCATTCCGAAATCATTTCCCTATCATCCCCCAGTCCATGGAAAAACTGTCTTTGATGAAACCAGTCCCTGGCACCAAAAAGGTTGGGGACCACTGCAGTAAGAGATTAACAATAACTAATAATAAAATAAAACAATTAGGCTGGACACAGTGGCTCATGCCTAAAGTTCAAGATTAGCCTGGCCAACACAGTGAAACTCTGTGTCTACCAAAAAATACAAAAATGAGCCAGGCGTCATGGTACATGCCTGTAATCCCAGCTACTCAGGAGGCTGAGGCAGGAGAACCACCTGAACCTGGGACACAGAAGTTGCAGTGAGCCAAGATTGCACCACTGCACTCCGGTCTCGGCGATAGAGACCCTTCTCAAAAAAAAAAAAAAAACAACCAGAACAATTATAACAATATACTGCAATAAAATGTATGTGCGTGTGGTCTCTCTGTCTGAAAACATTTTATTGTACTATACTCAACTATCTTTGAGTAACTGAAACTGCATAAAGTGAAACCACAGATAAAGGTGACAGTAGGGGGAGTTTAAAGGGATATATGAGAATTTGCTTTTCCACTTGTTTTTGCTGTGAAGCTACCACTGCTCTAAAAAATAAAGTTCATTTAAAAAATACTATAAAGAATATTGCTCACACAACCAGAAAACTCTTAACATAGACTATACAATAAGAAACAATACTGTAATGAAATTAAATTTCTTGAATAATATGGTTATATAGAATAATGTAGATTAGAAAATACTGTAATTGGGGAGTCAAGTTACATGTCCAACTTACTTGAAAACAATTATATATTTATTTATTTATGAGAGACAGAGTCTGGCTCTGTTGCCCAGGCTGGAGTAGAGTGGTGCAATCTCAGCTTACTGCAACCTCCACCTCCTGGTTCAAGAGATTCTCCTGCCTCAGTTTCCTAAGTAGCTGGGACTACAGGCTTGCAACACTAAGCCCAGCTTATTTTTGTATTTTTCAGTAGAGACGGGGTTTCACTATATGTTGGCCAAGCTGGTCTTGAACTCTTGACCTCACGTGATCCGGCCACCTCAGCCTCCCAAAGTGCTAGGATTACAGGTGTGAGCCAATGAGCCCAGCCTTGAAAACAATTTTTTAAAAGAGCAAATGTACGCATAATATACAGAAAAGCTAATGCACTAAATTGTCAACAATTAACAAATCTAGGTTAAGGGTATGAGTGAATGTTACATTAGTCTTAGAATTTATCTGAGGTTTGAACTTTTCCAAAAGAAAAAAAAGTTGACAGGGAAGAATTTTAATGCTGACACCAATGTCTGGGAATGAATAATCCATAGTTTATAAAAAGGTAAAGACAAAAATTAAAATATGCTCAAAGGCTACTCCTGCTCTGTAGCAGTACTTACCCAAGTACAGTGCCAGTTTCCTGGTAGTTTACTTGAATAAATTTCCCAAAACGACTTGAATTGTTATTATGAGCTGTCTTTGCATTTCCAAAGGCCTGCCAAAATAAATAATTCTCATTAGTTTCACTTTAAAAACCTTTTTTTGGAGGGGGAAGTAGGTCAGCTGCTTAGGTCAGCTCAGAGACAAAATGCTAAAGAGACAGTAAAAATTATTTAAATGAATTTGAACATATTCAAAAAAATGAATCTGAACATATGTATAAGCGAATTGCTTATATGTTCAGGCAAAATTTTTAAAAAGCAATTAACAAATAAAAGAAGACCAAGCAGATTTTATATTGTTATTCAGTAAAATAAACCATAATTTTATTTTATTTTACCTATCTATTTAATTTTTTTTTTTTTCAGAGATGAAGTCTCGCTGTCACCCAGGCGGGAGTACGATGGCGTGATCTCAGCTCACTGCAACCTCCACCTTCCAGGTTCAAGCAATTCTCCTGCCTCAGCCTCCCAAGTAGCTAGGACTATAGGTACACACTGCCACACTTGGCTAATTTTTTGTATTTTAGTAGAGATGGGGTTTCACCATGTTGCCCTGGCTGGTCTTGAACCCCTGAGCTCAGGCAACCTGCCCTCCTTGGCCTCTCAAAGTGCTAGGATTACAGGTGTGAACCACTGCGCCCAGTCAAAATAAATCATAATTTTAAAAACTTAATGCTCATTAAAGCTCAGATTTTTCTTTCATATTCCAGAGTCCCCCAACAAAAAATTCCCAATATATTTATACTTTTACTTTTTAAAAAATTTGCTAAACTGAAGTAATAAGGAGAAAAATAATAATTACAATTTTGAAAAAGAATGAAGTTCCAGTATATAATGTATTATACTTTATTATGCCTATTTAAACAAAGCTAGAGTACTCATCACAAAAGAAAAGAACTATAAGCTTCCTAAATTGTCACCCAAAGAATGTACCTTGCAACGGAATACTGTCCAGGAATAAAAGTAAACTAATGATATCAACATCAACATTGATGAATATCAAACACTATGCTAAGCACAAAAAAACAGATACAAAGTACATATCATATAATCCATTTATATGAAACTCTAGACAAGACAAAACAAGAGTAATAGGAAGCAGATCAGAGGTTACCTAGGAACCCGGATGGAAGTGAGAAATATCTACAAAGGGACAGAAGGGGTGATAAAGATATATAGCTCAATTCTATGATGATGGTTACATGGATATACACACTTATCAAAATTCACTGAGGTGTACACTTTAAATGTGTACATTTTATTGAAAGTTATAGCTCAATATACCTCAATGAAATTTAAGATTTAAATGTTTTTTAAAAATAAAGCCACTGCCCTCGCCTGAACATTCACATTATACTTGAAGAAACAAAACTAGAAAAGACACAGATATGATTCATTGAGGAGCTTTTTTCTTCTCCTATAATAATCTCATGGGAATGGCATGCCCTCTAAATCCAAAAACCTAAACTAGCCATTTACTGAACACCTCCGCAAAGCTGTTTGTGCTAAACTGTAACTGTGCAGAGCATGTATACACAAACACAGGCACACACACAAGACATGGTGAAGAGGTCAACCAACCTGACACCCCAGTAACTACATCTGTACTCAAGTAGTTGTCAAATCATGAAACATCTGCATCTCCTGAAAATCTGTTAGAAATTCAGATTCTTAGGTCCTTCACAAAACTATTAAATGAGAAACTCTGAGGATAAGGTCCAGCAATCGGTGCTTATAAAACCCCTTCGAATGGTTCAGATACAAGCCAAAGTTTGATAACCACTGCTCTACTTATTATGCATGCATTTACATTTCTGTGAAGTTACATTTCACTGTGTCTTAAGAAATTATTCTATAATGATACCAGCAAATGCAAAGATTCATAAAAATCTCCGGAAATGTCCCTCGTGAATGTTTAGATTATACTGTACTTCAGTAAGTCATGGAAAAGAGTCCAGGCTCTCAACCTTCACCAAACCATCTGCAAACTACATAAAGAAAAAAGCTTGACATTGTTGAGTTGTGAATGCCTAGGATAGTTTCTCCATTCTGCCTTTTCCCTTTCTACCACACAAAGTTTTTTTACAAAGAATTTAGAAAACGCACATAGCACAGATTAATAAAATGTAGAACTAGAAACATAGATTGCATCAAAGAAATACTAATTTAAATGTCAAATGCTTTACATTTTGATAAAACTTTAAAAAAAAGAAGCCGGGTGCTCATGCCTGTAATCCCAGCACTTTGGGAGGCCGAGGTGGGCAGATCACTAGATCAGGAATTCAAGACCAGACTGACCAACATGGAGAAACCCTGTCTCTACTAAAAAATACAAAAATTAGCTGGGCATGGTGGCTCGTGCCTGTAATCCCAGCTGCTACTTGGGAAACTGAGGTAGGAGAACTGCTTGAACTAGGACCTGGGAGGCAGAGGTTGCAGTGAGCCAAGACCACACCACTGCACTCCAGTCTGGGCTACATAGCAAAACTCCATCTGAAAAAAAAAAAAAAACTTAAAAAACATGTGTGCTTGGAGATACAAAATACGGACATGTGATCTACTACTCCTATATGCCACTTTTGATTCTGCCCAATGCTACAATATCAACAGCCAATCAGAAGCTTTACCTGTTATTTAAATTATAATTGCAATATAACTTTTATCACTACATACAGTCATTTAGGGGCATTTTGAGAGGTAGGCTTGCAATAGATACTTCACCAAATAAGTTATATGGATGGCAAATAAGCATGAGAAAGCATGTTCAACATCACCAGCTATTACAAAAATTCAGTCAAGATCACAATGAGATACTATTATGCACCCTATTAGAATGGCTAAAATAATCAACAAAAATTGACAATTCCAAATACTGCTGAGGATGCAGAGGAACTTGAACATTCATACAGTGCTGGTGGAAATGCAAAATGTTAGAGCAACTCTGGAAGACAATCTTAACAAAAAGTAAAACATTCAAAAATGTTAAACACACTCTTACAATATGACCCAGCAATACCACTCCTGGGTGTTTACTATTGAGGAATACAAATTTATGTATATACACACATCAAGGCACAAACATTATCATCAGCTTTGTGACAGTCAAAGCTTGAAAATAACCAAATGTCCATCAACAAATCAAGGCTTTAACGAATTGTGATTCATCCACATAATGGAATACTACTCAGAAGTAAAGTAAACAACTGTCATATTTTAACAACCAGGATAATTTCAAAGCTATAACAGAGAGAATGAGAGAATAAGAGAAATCAGTCTCAAAACTTTACATACTATGGTCAGGTGTGGTGTTCACATGTGTAATCCCAGCAATTTGGGAGGCTAACCGGGGAGAACTGCTTCAGGCCCAGAAGCAATTGAGAGCAGAAGAGTGGTTCCGACGAGTTATGAAAGTATGGTAGGGCAGAGGGTAGGGTAAGAAGATAAAGAGTATATTAAGAGAGTTTTATGGAGTAAATAAACTATTCTATATCAAAACTGTACACAGATGGCTACAAAAATTAATGTTTTAAAATTCATAGAATTTTAATATAAGATATTTTTAAAAAACTGAACTCAAAATAGTCATTTAAAATGGCATAAAAAAGACAATTTCAAATATACAAAGTTGAAAATATTTATCACAAGCTAACCTGCACTAAAAGAAACATTAAAGAAGTCCTTTAAGCAAAGGAAAATGGTATCATATTAAAATATGGATCTATATAAGGAATGAAGAGCAGCGTAAATGGCTGCCCCATGAGTAAATACATAAAATATTTTTCAGTACTTAAATCTTTTGAAAAGATTATTGAGAGTGAGATCAGCAAAGATGGCAGAGTAAGGACATCTAAATATCCTCTTCTTCATAAAAGGCACAAGAATGCTGACAAAATTTGTCAAATTCAATTTTTTAAGAACTCTGGAAATTAACCAAAGGACTGCAAGAATCCTTGGCAAAGAGGCATTTAATCAAGAAAAAAACAGCTGAGCTTGGTTAGGAAAATCAAACATTTTAACTTGTGCTATTACTACTCCTTGCTCTGTACTGAAGACAAAAACCAACATCCTACAACAACAGGGTTTTTTGTTTTGTTTTGTTTTTAAAAAGATACCCAAGAAGCCAATGGAAGAATCAGAACAAGGATGGAACTCTTCCAAAGTCTAGTTCCCCAAGAAAAATCATCACAATTTGATTCATCTGGAATTTTCCTGGAAAAACTCACAAAAAGGGCTTTCTGTGTGTGCGTATGTTTGTTTGTTTGTTTGGAGAGAAGATCTCACTCTGTTGCCCAGGCTGGAGTGCAGTGGTGCTGCAACACCTCACTACAGCCTCCACCTCCAAGACTTAAGCAATCCTCTCACCTCAGCTTCCTGAGTGGCTGGACTACACACAGTTGTGCACCACCACACACAGCTAATTTTTTATTTTTCTGTAGAGATTGGGGGGAGGGGGTCTCCCTATGTTATCCAGGCTGGTCTTGAACTCTTGGGCTCAAGTGATCCAACTACCTCAGCCTCCCAAAGAGCTGGTATTACAGGCATGAGCCACAGTGCCTACCCCCCTACCCACCACCCTACTTTTTTTTTTTTTTGGCAACAGGGTCTTACTCTGTCAACCCAGGCTGGAGTGCAGTGGTGCCATCAGGGCTTTCTTGACCTTACTTGGAAATCACTTGCTGAAAACAGCCTCTTCACTCTCCCCACTGCACCCACCTACCATCACTATGTGTTTGTAAAAAACAATCAGAGACAACTGTTTAAACATTATAACTGCTTAAGGTGGCAATAACTGAGTAAGGCAAAAAAAAAAAAAAAGCTAACCAAACAGCTTAAAAGGAAAAGCTGGTGAATAATATGTAGAATGGGGACTTTGAAAACATCTGATATGGTCTTGGGCATATGGAAGGACATGAGCATGCACAGCACTGTACATGCCCAGGATATGTCCATGCTCAGAAAACACAGGAGACCTGTATTTTGAACTTGAGGTTCTTTGTAAGCAGGAAGTAAAAGGTAAGACAGAGTTGACAACTGCTTGAGTACTGAAAGGACAAACCAACAAGTACACAGAACCTCGTAGTAGACTAGAAGCCTTAACTTCAAGGCATTTAAGAAAATCCAAGTCTATTCATAACTAACCACTATGACAAGTGAGTACAGTTTTTGATGACCTCGTGCACAATAATATAGACTTTACAAAATTAGTTCAGAGAAGTCCTGAAACAACCAAACAATGGTAACAAAAATAACCACAAACCTTGGGAAAATCTCATTTCCAGAGATGTCATATTGTTATTATTATTATAAATGTCTAGTTTTCACCAAAAAATTAAGAGACATACAAAAAAGTACAAAAGTATGGGCATGGAAAAATGAAAAAAAGCAGTAACAGAAAGTGTTCCTAATAAAGCTCAGATATTGGACTTACGAAGCCAAGACTATCAGCTTTTTTTTTTTTTTTCCCGGAGACAGGGTCTCACTCTATCACTCAGGCTGGAGTGCAATGACACCATTACAGCTCAATGGAGCCTAAGCCTCCTGAGTTCAAGCAATCCTCCCATCTCAGCCTCCCAACTCAGCTTCCTCAGTAGCTGGGACTACTGGTGGACAACAACACATCCAGCTAATTTTTTTTCCTATTTTTTGTAGAGACAGCGTTTCACCCATACTGCCTAGGCTGGTCCTAAACTCCTGGGCTCAAGCGATACACTCACCCTCCTTGGCCTCTCGAAGTACTGGGATTACAGGTATGAGCCACCACACCTGGCCAAAATACACAACTCTTAGATGCACAAAAAAATATCCAACAAGAAAGACCATGTATTGGGCCATAAGTTTCAATAAATTTAAAAGAGTTCAAATTATATAACACAGTGTTATCTAACCACAAAAGAACTAAAATACAAATCAAGAACAGGGGATAGGATCTGAGAGAACAGGATTGAGGCATAACAAGTTTGTAGAATAGATCCACAGATCCACTGACAGCTCCTCCACACACAAAAAGATGACAACAACTAACTATAAACACAAAAAAGCACCTTCATGAGAACCAAAAATCAGTGGGGTGAATGGAAACAGCCATCTTAGACTAAGATGGAAGCCATGTACTGAGAATGGCAGAGCCACAAAGAAGGGGCCCATGGCCAACACTGCATAGTCAACCAGATCAGCCCAAGATTGCTACCATCTGTATTATGATGTGAGAGAAATAAGAGTCTATCTTCTTTAATCCTTTATTGCTTTGACCTTTGTGATAGCAACCTAATGTACAAGAGGGTTTTCATTTCTTACTTCATTCGTTTCTACATTGTTTTACAGCATGTATAATTAGTTTAAGAATTTAAATATATATATTACATATGTTTATCTATAAGCAAACACAGAGATGTAAGTAGATATACATAAATATCTATATATAGTCTATACAGAGGTTAGACAAACAATGTACAGTGGACCAAAGATAAGACTTTAGATTTTCATTTTCTATCAAAATATTTTAAATTATGTATACCTTTCTGCCAATTAAATTCACAAATCTTCACTGAGAATTAGTCACATGAAAGAAACTAAAGTGACATAAATAAGTATGTAATTGTTTTTAGAAAGTACTATATTCACTCATGAGTAGCAAATTAATTTCAACAAAACAGTATCATCCATACTTTTCAAGTAATACTGTTAATCTAAAGATCATTGATTTGAAGTTTTGTTTGTACTTAATTTGGTAAAATTCTGTTTTGCCTTATAGGTGTATACAAGCTTTAAGGAAAATAAATTTAAATAAAGTTTTATATTTGAACATTTTTCAGTATCTTTAAATTTTTTATATATATTTATGATAAAATAATTAGGTATCCCAAAATTTATTTATTTATAAACTAAACACAAATCTAACCAACCCATGGTTCAAAGAATAAATGAAGCCAGGTGCAGTGGCTAATGCCTGTAATCCCAGCACTTTGGGAAGCCAAGCTGGGCAGATCACCCGAAATCAGGAGTTCAAGACCAGCCTGGCCAACATGGAGAAACCCATCTCTACTAAAAATACACAAATTATCCAGGTGTGCTGGCACACACTTGTATTCCCAGCTACTCAGTAGGCGAGACAGGAGAATCACTTGTTCCCAGGAAGTGGAGGTTGCAGTGAGCTGAGACTGCACCACTGTACTCCAGCCTGGGTGACAGAGCAAGACTCTCTCAAAAAAAAAAAAAAAAGAAGAAGAAGAAGAAGAAATCAAAAGGGAAATTATCAAATATTTTGAACTAAAAATGAACACACAATATATCAGAATTTGTAGGATAGCACTACACGCAATACTTAGGAAAGAATTTAGAGCACTAAATAACTGTATTAGAAAAGAATTAACTAAAATCAATGACCTCAGAGATCACACTAAAAACTTTAAAATCCTGTAATTCCAGCACTTTAGGAGGCCAAAGCAGGTGGATCATGTGAGCCTGGGAACTCAAGACCAGCCTGGGCAACATGGTAAAACCCTGTCTCCAAAAACAATACAAAATTTAGCCAGGCGTGGAGGTACACGTCTGTAATCTCACCTACTTGGGATGCTAAGGTGGGAGAATTGCTTAAGCTGGGGAAGCTGAGGCTTCAGTAAACCATGACTGCTGCCACTACACTCCAGCCTGATCAACAAAGACCCTGTCCCAAAAAAAAAAAAAAAAAAAAAGCAAATTAAATGTAATACAAACCAAAAGCAAAAATGACAATCAAAGCTGAATTAAATAGGAAATAGGAAAAAAAAAATCAATGAAACCAAAAGTTGGAACTTGGAATAATAAGGGATTATTATTTTTGCGGTTTTTTAATAAATAATATAAAAAATCTACTTAAAAATGGTTAGAGGCCAGGCACAGTGGCTCACACCTGTAATCCCAGCACTTTGGGAGGCTGAGGCAGGTGGATCACAAGGTCAGGAGTTTAAGACCAGCCTGGCCAAGATGGTGAAACACTATCTCTACCAAAAATACAAAAATTAGCTGGGCATGGTGGTGGATGCCTGTAATCCCAGCTACTTGGAGACTGAGGCAGGAGATTCACTTGAACCCAGGAGGTACAGGTCGCAGTGAGCCCAGATCACGCCACTGTACTCCAGCCTGGTGACAGAGCAAGACTGCCTCAAAAAAAAAAAAAAAAAAGGTTGGAAAAGGAGTATTTACTGATAAATACTAACATTTATTCAACATGGTTAGAAAAAAAAGCATTGCATAGTATCCTGTAAAGCAGACTACTCCTTTAAATGCTGGGGACACTGTTAAAAGCAAAAACACAACTGAAAAGCAACTTTTTTTTTTTTTTTTTTTTTTTTTTTTGACAGTCTTGCTCTGTTGCCCAGGCTAGACTGCAGTGGCGCGATTTCAGCTCACTGCAACCTCCACCTCCTGGGTTCAAGTGATTCTTGAATGTAATAACCAAAAACTGAAAACAACTCATATATTCATCAACAAGTGAATGGATTTTAAAAATTGTGATATCCAATGGAATACTATTGCCTTAGCAATAAAAAGGAATGTATTATCAATACATGCAATAACATGGATAAATCTCAAAATAATTATACCAAGTGGGAGAAGCCAAATATAAAAGGGTATATACTATGCAGTTCCATTCACATAAAATTGTAGAAAATGCAAACTAATCTACAGTGACAGAAAGTACTGAACCAGTTTCCTGTATATGAATGGGCTGAGAGGAGTGTGAAAGGAATTACAAAGAGATATGAGGAAACTCTGGGGATAATGAATATGTTCAATATCTTGACTGTGGTGGTGGTTTCATGGGTATATACATGTCAAAACTCATCACGCTGTACACTTTAAATATGTGCAGTTTACTGTATTTCAATTATATCTACAAAATATCTTTTAAAAAGACAACTGAGTAATATTACCTTTTCCTTTCAGGTCTAAAACAAACACTATATCCTCTTTCTTTTTTTTTTTAACTGGCAAGCAAAAACTGCGTATGTTTATGGCATATAACATGATGTTTCCCTATATGTCTACACTGTAGAATGACTAAACAAAGCTATTTAATATATGCATTATCTCACAATACTTGTCATGTTTTATAATGAGACTAATTAAAATCTACTCTTAGAAATTTTCAAGTATACAATGTATTGTTACTTACTCTAGTCATGATGATGTACAATAGATCTCCTGACCTCATTCCTCCTATAGAACTAAAAATTTATGTTCTTTGACCAACATCTCACCAATCCCGCCAGCCTTTAGTAATCCCAGTTTCCTCTTTGTTGCTATGCATTCAACTTTTTCAGATTCCACATATAAGGGAGACTGTAGAGGACGCGTCCCCAAACTACGGCCTACGGGTCGCATGTGGCCCCCTGAGGCCATTTATCCGGCCCCCCGCCGCACTTCAGGAAGGGGCACCTCTTTCATTGGTGGTCAGTGAGAGGAGCACAGTATGTGGCGGCCCTCCAACGGTCTGAGGGACAGTGAACTGGCCCCCTGTGTAAAAAGTCTGGGGACGCCTGCTGTAGAGTATTTGTCTTTCTGTATTCTCTCTCCTTTTGGCATTGGATGATAATATTTCTAAAACACCCCACAACTAAACATTTTTTTCTCATATTCTCTGCATTTTTACAAGTTTCAATGCTAGGCACAGCTGTTAAGCTTGCAGAAATGCAAATACATCAGCAAAAAATATTTTCACCAACCATCACAATGCAGTTACAGAGAGGACCTGCCTCTGCCTTCTCCCCTTGTAAGGGGATATAAAATGACTCCAGTCATCTTTTTCTTTGCATCATTAATGACCCAAAGACACTCTCTAAAAAATAAAAATAAAAAAATTACCACTGTCACACTCTTCAGTCTTTCACACCACCTTTTTTGCTTTCCCATCTTCCAACTCCTCTTGGTTACTAAAAATAATGTCTACACTTCTTAGTTTTATTTCATATTCTCACATCTATCAATTATTTTTTAAAGATATGTCTATGAATAAGAACAGTATTTCTTTTCTTTTTTTTAAATTACTGTCCTTGTGGAGCAAAAGTTTGCAGGCAGTGTGCCCAGAGTACCAAGAACAGCATCTCTATAGCTTCTCAGACATTTGGCTAAGATTAAGTATAGTGATCCGTTTTTATCAGTTTAATATCTGGAATGTCTTCTAGCTGAAGACAATATATTAAATGGGTTTTTGAAGCAGGGAGATGGAATACGAGCTTGCTTGATCCACTTCACACGTCAACCTGGAATTGCAGTACCTCCAGGAATGGTGAACACCCCACCTCAAGGGATAAAAATTAAAATTAAAATCAAAAATAAGATTTCTATATACCTACCTCAAGTACTGGTCCAGCGCCAAGAATAATCTGTTCTACTCCACTGGCAAATCCTTTCTGACTGAGAGCAGTAAGGTGGTGAATAAGAAAGTTTGTGCTTTGAGTCTTCCCAGAACCACTCTCTCCTGAAATCACGATGCACTGATTCTTTTTGCGCTGAAGCATGGCATGATAAGCTACATCAGCCACAGCATAAATGTGGGGCTCAAGTTTTCCCAGTTGGTGGTTATCATACATTTTGACATATTTGGGGTTATAAATAGGAAGAAACTTGAATGGGTTAATAACTATCAGAATACTGCCAACATAGGTATAAATCTTTTCATGCTTAAAGCGATTTCGTAGGTTTTCTAAGAGAGTTTTCTCATTCAAATCAGGTAAACTACATAAATCATCAAAGTCTTTCTGTTGAGGCTGTGGAAGAAAACCCCGTTCCATCATCCTGCGACGTTCTTCTGTTACCCGTAGCCATGACTGCAGGCTACCATAATGGATTGATCCATCAAGGTTTTTTTCTCTCAGAAGAAAGCGGTAGTCCTCTCCACTTAAGCGATTTTCCAGAGCCATTCGGGGCCACAACATCATTCGCTGAACTGGACAGTCTGTTGGATTGAGTATCCATTCTTCTCCACCAAATTCCTTTACCTCTGCTAAAACGTAACATTTTGCTTTGTCCAGATGAAGTCTGTCTATAAGGGCCTCAATCACCTCAGCAGCTGTGGAGTTTCTTCTGGCAGGAATAGGACAATAGATTGTCCCTTCTGAAATAGTCCCAGGATATATCCGTAATGTATGTTCATTATCTTCAAAGCGTCGTCTTCCTCCATCATTTATATTCATATTGGATCCTGTCCCATCAGCATGGATAGTACATGTTCAAAGTCGTGCAAACCATTTTCTTGGTAAAATAACTGTAACATAAAAGATGTAAAATATTTAGAAGTAAATACACATTGCTTTCTGATGCTCAAGAAAGAAAAGCTTAACAAGCGCGTTGATTATATCTTTTAAAACACAAAATACTAACTCTTCTCTTATCACAGGAACAGCTTCACTGAGACCACATAATATTAAGTTTCACTGTCCAAATCTGGGCACTTTCTAAAACTTGCCAAAAAACATGTATTTTATTATTTTTGTTTTTTGTTTTTTGAGACAGAGTCTTGCTCTTGTCACCCAGGCTGGAGTGTGATGGCATGACCTCAGCTTACTGCAACCTCCACCTCCCAGGTTCAAATGATTCTCCTGCCTCAGCCTCCTGAGTAGCTGGGATTACAGACGCCCACCACTGCGCCTGCCACCACACCCAACTAATTTTTGTATTTTTAGTAGAAATGAGGTTTCACCATGGGCTGGTCTCGAACTCCAGACCTTTTGATTTGCCCACCTCAGCATCCCAAAGGGCTGGGATTACAGGCGTGACCCATCATGTCTGGCCTCAATGTTTTATTATATTAAAAATTCAAAATCCAAAGAGTGCAAAGAAAAATTATTTTTCTCCTGATGTCTCAAATGTTTGTAAGGTACTTGGAATTAGAACCAAGTTCTTTCTTTATACAACAAAGACTGGATTAAGACAGAATAATCATGCAAATCTAATTGCCCTATACCAAAAACTCCTTAAGGATAAAGCAAAAACAAGAAAGAAGGCCATCAATGGAGCAAAAATTTTGCAAAATTTGTTAAAAACAGTAAGAGGATGAGATAGACGGAGAAATTACATAAAACCAAGAAAATTATGAGAGAAACCAACTAAAGAGATAGACATATTTTCAAGGAATTCTAGGCTCTGACTCACTCCCTCCCACAAGGTGGGAAGAAGGGAATTTGGCAAGAGCAACAAAAGACTCCTGCCCCTGACTTGCTGGGCAAATTTAACAAAATTATGTAACTAGGCACCACTGCAAATTTTATTAAGCTTTCCTTTGTCCTTCAATGCTACCATTCTTTCTTTTTATCTAAACTTTTTTATTGCATTCTTTACAAGTATTCTGCATATTCATTCTTCCCATCTTCTCAAACCTTATATATATCACACTTCTAGAAGAATGATAACTTTCATAACTCACTGAGAAAACTGTGATATTCCTTCAAGTGGTTTCTCCAACTCAAAATTTATTCCTATCTTCACCTCATCTATTTCTTCCATTCCTGTCTTAAACTGAGAAAATATGTCCCATACACTTTCCAGGGCTAATAAAATCTATTTCTTATCATCTTCGTTAGCTCTATGCGCCCCCCCAAAAAAACTCCTCTCATGTGTCATCAATATTTCCCTTTTAATTTCATCCTTTAACATATAAGGATGATGTGCTATTAAAAAAAAAAACTTTGTTACCTTTTTTTTTTTCTTTGACACAAGGTCTCGCTCTAGAGTGCAGCAGCATAATCTTGGCTCACTGCAACCTCCATCTCCCGGGCTCATGTGATCCTCCCACCTCAACCTAGCTGGGACTACAGGTACATACCACCTTGCCTGGCTAACTTTGGTATTTGTAGTAGAGATGTGGTTTCACCATGCTGCACAGGGTACTATCTATCCTCTCATACTACTACATATTTGTCAAAGTCTTCTAATCAAGAAACTATTTCTTCTCTTTTGTCTAGATGGTCTTTCAAACAGAGAATAATATAGAACATATTAAAAAAACAGCCATATAGGCTGGGCATGGTGGCTCATGCCTGTAATTTCAGCACTTTGGGAGGCCAAGGCGGGCAGATAACCTGACGTTAGGAGTTCGAGACCAGCCTGGCCAACATGGTAAAATCCTGTCTCTACTAAAAATACAAAACTAGCCAGGTATGGTGGCACATGCCTCTAATCCCAGCTACCCAGGAGGCTGAGGGAGAAGAATCACTTGAACCCAGGAGGCTGAGGCAAGAGAATCACTTGAACCAGGGAGGCAGAGGTTGCAGTGAGCCAAGACCACACCACTGCATTTTATCCTGGGCAAAAAGAGTGAAACTCAATCTCAAAAAGAAAAAAAAAAAACACACACACACACACACAGCCATATAGCTACCACCCAAACTCAACAAGTTTGCAAACTGCCATAACTTGCTCCAGATCACTTTATAAACAAACTATTAGAGATACAGTTAAAGTTCCTTCCTTTGCACTTCATAGATAAGCACTATCCTGAGGTTTGTATTATTCTTATACATAATTTTGTATTTTTATTACCTGTGTGGTCTCCATAAATTATATATAGCATTAATTTTAAGAGACAGGGTCTCACTACGTTCCCCAGTCTGGCCTCCAACTCCCAGGCTCAAGCGATCCTCCTCTCCTGCCTTATTCTCTGGAGCTGGGACTACAGGCAGATGGCAACAAACCCAGCTCTCATTTTTTTTTTAAGCTTTAAAAAGATGATGTATTCAACAGTCTGCTTCTCACTTTAATATTCCTTTTTATTTATAAGTGTTGACACATACAATATTCATTAACTGCCAAACAGTATCCCACCATAAATTCAAGTTTTGAATCAATCCACTACCCTAGTGAACACTAGGAAGTTTCCAGTATTACACTATTAAAACAATGCTGCAATTCTCATAAGTGTTTCCTTACACGGCTTTGCTAGAATTTCTCTGGGCTTCCTATCAGAGTGAAACTGCTAGGTTTTAAGTCATCTTCAACTTCACTGAATATTAACTGTAGTTAACTATCAATACATGCTTATTTGTACCAGTCATTTTTCTCAGCATTTCGGATGGATTATTTCATTTTATCTTCACAATTCCTCCCTGAAGGTTGTTTTTTATAATCACCCTCCTCGTTAAACAAATGCAGAAAGATTACACAACTTGCCCAAAGTCATAGTCAGAATGTAATAAACGTAAGATTTGAAGCATACAGTCTCTAAAACCCATATACTATTATCTTCTCATATAGATTGTTTTTAAAATCCTTCTTTACCCTTAGGACATAAAGTTATTATCCTACATTTTCTTCTAATAGGCCTGAGTTGTGCTTTTCTCATTTAGCTCTTTAATCCATATGGAATCTATTTTCAGTATGCTGTGAGATAGGACTCTTAATTTTCTTCACTTCCACTGAGATTAGCAACTAAACCAGTACCACAGTGAATAGTTTATCCTTTCCTCATTAGTTTATGGTTGTTGTTGGTTTGTTTTATTTTTTAGACAGAATCTCACACTGGAGTGCAGGAGTGTGACCTCAGATCACTGCAACTCCTGTCTCCTGGGTTCAAATGATTCTCCCACCTCAGCCTCCCAAGTAGCAAGGATTACAGATGCCCACCATCATGCCTGGCTAATTTTTGTATTTTTAAAAGAGACAGTGTTTCACCATGTTAGCCAGGCTAGTTTCGAACTCAGGTGATCCACCAGCCTCAGCCTCCTAAAGTGCTGGGATTACAGGCGTAAGCCACCAGCCCCAGCCTCCTCACTGATTTATAATGCCATCTCTGTCATGTGGCAAATTTCACATACCTATCAATCTGTTCTGGGCTCTGTATTCTGTTCCATAGGTCTGTTTGTCCACCCCTGAACCTCTGTTAATTACTACAATCCTATAATTTTGGTATCTGAAAGGCACATTACCTTAATGTGTTGTTCTTTACAAATTTTACCTTGGCTATTTACCATAAAATTTTTTAAGTTAGCATGTTTACTATCATAAAAAAAAAAAAAAAAACCCTTCTGAGATTTTAATACTGCATTGATTTTACAGATTAATATTGAACAGAACTGACAGCTTATTGACTCTTCCCATTCATGAACACCATGCTGTTGGCTTTTTAAAATTACAACTATATTTTTCACTTCTAAAGTTTTTGTCATTTTCAAATCTATCTGATCTTTTTTCTGCCTATTTACCTTTCAAAATCATTTAAACTTAAGGGCTATTACTATTTCACTTTTCTTTTTGAAAACCCTGAGTATGTAATTTAATATTTTTCAGACTAACACTAAAATGTCATTCAAACTGAACAGCTCTTCTGATTATTTCATATTCTCCTTAGCTGAGATGACTTCATATGTTTGAGAAATTAGCTTTAGAAGTATACCTTTGGTGGAACTTTGTCTTTCATACAAACACTTACTCAGAACCTACTGTTTACTACATTTTTAAGACAACCACAGTATCATATATTTGTAAAAATTGAAAATTTTTTATATTAAATGATCAATTGATGTTCAAATTTCCTCAGTTACCTCATCAATGTTTTTCTTACAGATATTCTTGTTGGAGATTCTTCTCTGCAATAAAAGTGAAGATGTACTCTGAGCTACCAGGTTCCTAGTTTGTAGAGCTATGTTTGCTTTCATATAAGCTATAGCCTCTGGCAGCAGTCAGCAACAAATCTCATTACAGCCAGGGAGGCTAAGACGTGTACCACTCCAGGGGATGCACTAAGTCAAGGGGTCCCCAGTCTCTGGGCCGCAGACTAGTCCAGGACCTGTCAGGAATTGGGCTGCACAGCAGAATATGAGCATCAGGTGAATGAGCATTACTGCCTGAGCTCTGCCTCCTGTCAGATCAGCAGCAGCACTAGATTGTCATAGAAGCGTGAGCACTATTGTGAACTGCACATGCAAGGGATCTAAGTTGCATGCCCCTTATGAGACTTGATGATATGAGGTGGAACAGTTTTAATGCCAAAACCATCCCCTACCACCCTATCCATGGAAAAATTGTCATCTATGAAACCAGTCCCTGGTGCCAAAAAGGATGAAGACCACTGTACTGAGCAACTACAATCTGATCCCTCAAGTTGTATAACATGGGAGCCCTGGAAGTAAACTCAAAAACATCTTTTTCAACAGAGGAGTCCTATCTTGGTCCATTGTTTCCAACAATAAGCCCAACTCAGACAAAACCTCACCTGCTCCTTTCTGAAACATAGAAATGTTTATCTTTAGGCACCAGTTTTGTCAATTTGGTTTTATCTTTTTGTTGTTTTATCAATCACTGCTGTGTGTTTTTTAAAAAAGGAGGTTTGTCTCAAAATACCACTCAGGAATGCACCTTGATCATAACCCAGTCTTTGCTAAACAGCTTGAAAAATCTTTATTTGCAAATCAGAGACATGAGCTTTCATTCAAATCATCTGGGGAACTTTTTAAAAATGCACATTACCAGGCTCAACAATAGTTAAGAGTTGAAGAAATGTATGTAATTCTATTATTGCTGGTCCAGAAAATAGTATTTGAGAATCACTGTATTCCCAAGTATTTGGGAACTCACTTTCTACTACTCCCTTACCACTCTTCCTGCATAGCAAGCTACTTGACAATGCTCTGGAAAAGTCATGAAATTCCATGGAGTTGGTAATCCAAAGGTCTTTCCTCATTCTTCATCTTATACCACACTGTGGCATAACTAAAGAAGCCAATTTCTAGTTCTTGAAAGTGTCCTCACATAGTTATTTTTCTTGTAGTCTTCCTAATAGTCTTGCTCTTTTTCTGATTGACTCTTAAAGAGTTCCTTTTCCATTAACTCATTTTGTTCTATTGTTGTTTTGTTTTGTTTTTGTTTTATAGAGCCAGGGTCTGTCTCTGTCATGCAGGCTGGAATGCAGGGACACAATCACGGCTCACTGCAGCCTCAATCTTCTAGGCTCAAGTGAGGCTCCTGCCTCAGTCTCCTAAGAGGCCAGGACTATAAATGCATGTCACTGATGGCAGCAGTGGCCCATCTACAGTGGCCACTGCCACACCACCAGCTGCAGTGGCAGAGGCGCAACCAGGACTGCATGCTCCATGGAGGCAGCAGAAGCCAGGAACAGGTGGGAGCCCTGCCACCTTATGAGTTGGCAGGGCAGGAGTATCGTACTCCCTGGGCACAGCTGTGGCCACCCGCCCAGGTGGGCTGCAGACCTGGGCATCCCTGTGCTCTTGGGGGCCGGGAGCAGGCAGGAGCCCCCACCATAGGTGCAGCTGTAGCCACCGAAGCTGCAGGTGCAGACCCAGCATATCTGCATTCTCAGGGGCCCAGGAAGCACCCCCCACCACCATCCACTGCAGGCTCAGAGGTGTCTGCTCCTACTGCCTGGCTTCTCCTCACTCCCAGCACTCACTCCAATGTCAGAGTAAGACTGGGTTCAAGCCCAGGTACTGTCACAGTCTGGCCAGGTGTGGCACACCCCAGGTAGTACTGGCACACCAGCTCCCTGCCACCTCCGCCCCCTCCAGACTTTGGGCGCCTACAAACACTAGAGGGAGGCCAAAGTTGTACTGAGGGCAGCTCAGTGCTGACCTGCACATGACCCTGTCACAAACAACCTGGGCACCATGAACAGCAGCAGGAGGCAGACAGGCTCCTGGGCAGCAGGGAGCAGGTCCTTGGTGAAGCCCCACTTTCAAGCCAGGGACTGAAGCCTGGGGGCCACGCTGCTGATGACCGGAGTGGCAACTTGTGGTGCTTTCTACAGGCCAGCCCATGGCTGTCCATGGACCAATCAGTACATACTTCCTCCCCGCTGAGACCTATAAAAGCCCCAAACTCAGCCAGAGCCAGACTTGGGGAGACAACCACCTGCCAGCTGTAGAGAAAAGCTGCCCACCCCAAGGTCTCCTCTCTGCCAAGAGCTAAGAAGATGATGGGACAACCAGCTGCAGAGAGAAGCTACCCACCCAGGGTCTCCTCTGCTGAGAGCTAAAGATAATTGACAACCAGCTGCAGAGAGGAGCTATCCACTCCATGATCTCCTCACTGCTGAGAGCTGAACATTCATCAGTACAACCTGGCTGCGGAGAGGAGTTACCTACTGCAAGTATCCTCTGAGCTGTTCTACCATTTAATAAAGCTTCTCATTGCCTTGCTCACCTTCCACTTGTCTGTGTACTTGATTCTTCCCGGGTATAAAACAACAACTTGAGATCTACCAAGTGGCAGGGCTAAAAGAGCTATAACACAAACAGGGCTGAAATACGTCCCTTGCTTACTGCCTCGTAGGCAACAGAAGGAGAGAAGAGAGAAGGAGAAAAGAGCTGAGGCCCTTTGTGAAGCCCAGATCTAGGAGCTCCCCAGCCCAGGGCTGTGACACCTTCTTTGGGGCTCTGCGGTTCCTGGCATCTCCAAGCTTCCGAGCACCACTGTATTCCCCAGTGCCAACCATGGAAGCTGTTTGTGGTACACCTGGTCCAGCCACAGCCTTGCAGGATGCCAGCACCTATGCTGGCACCTGGAGCTGCCTGCCCACTGCAGCCAGCATGCCTGGTTGTGCTGAGTGGCCAGATCCCTCACTCACTCACACAGCCCTTGCTACTCCACGTCTGGTTCACCTTTGGTAGGTGTGGGATCCAGGCTAGTAGTACCAGCCAAGCACAGACTGCCACACCAAGTGAGCATAACAAGCCCAGCAGGCCAGAAAAAAACTCGGGCAGAGACACCACTGACCACAGAGGTTTCCAGCAGGAAAAGCATCATCCCAAGAATCCCATGCCACCACCATGCCCAGCTTTTTTTTTTTTTTTTTTGGCTTTGTGGACCAGCCTGGACAACTCAGCAAGATGGAATGTTGTCCAGGCTGGTGCTCTAAGGTAGCCACTAAAAAAGATTTTTTAGGCCAGGCATAGTGGCTTATGCCTGTAACCCCAACACTTTGGGAGGCTGAAGCAGGTGGATCACTTGAGGTCAGGAGTTCAAAACTAGCCTGGCCAACATGACAAAACCCTGTCCCTACTAAAAGCACAAAAAAAAATAGTCAGGCATAGTGGTGTGTGTGCACCTGTAATCCCAGCTACTTGGCAGGCTGAGGCAGGAGAATCACCTAAACTCAGGAGGCGGAAGTTGAAGTGAGCCAAGATCGCACTACTGCACTCTAGCCTGGGCAACAGAATGAGACTCTGTCTCAAAAAAAAAAAATATATATATATATATATATATATATATTTTAGGTATAATTTTCCATGTTGCACATGTACACCATGGAATACTATGCAGACATAAAAAACAATGAGATAATGCCCTTTGTAGCAACATGGATGGAGCTGAAGGCCATTATCCTAAGTAAACTAATGCAAGAACAGAAAACCAAACACTGCACTTATAAGTGGAAGCTAAAAACTGAGTACACATGGACACAAAGAGGGGATTAATAGACACCAGAGCCTTCTTGAGGGTAAAGGGCGGGAGGAGGGTGAGCATCAAAAAACTTCCTAGTGGGTACAGTGCTTATTACCTGGGTAACAAAATAATCTGTACACTAAACCCCTGCAACACACAATGTATATAAAGAACCAACCTGTACAAGTACTCTTGAAACTAAAAGTTAAAAATAAATAAGTATAATTTTCCAACTAGAAGAGTGAAAAAATAAAATGATGAGTTCAAAAGAAAGCAAGAAAAGAGAAGGGGGAAAAGTCAGAATAGGTGGAACAAATAGAAAACAAACAGTAAGTTTCAAAGCTAAATATAAGTTATTATATTACATGTAAATATTCCAGTTAAAAGACAAAGATATTCAGACCAAATTTTTTCATTCACTTATCTGTTGTTTTCAGTAGATACACATCTACAACACGAGGACAACGAATCTGAAAGTTTTTCTTTAAAGGAGAAGCAATACCACGCAAACACTAGCCAAAAGAAAGCTGGTCAAATCAAAATAACATCAAGCAAAACAGGAAAAGAAAATTGAATTAAATATCTCTTAAGGGTTTTTTTTAGCCCTTCCATACTATTATTTTAGGCTTAGGCCTGAGACAAATGTCTCTAGGTATCACTGGTTTCCTAAAAAGAAGTAGGAAACAGAAAAAGAATACAAGAAGTTAAGGAGGTAGCCAAAGAGTGGCAAGTAAGTAGCCAGCAGGTGTTGATCAAATCTGCTATAAAGAAAGCAGGAGTATTGTGAGTGAAATATTTATTAGTTAGGGGGCTTGGGTACACAACTATATGATTATAACAGCAGGTAAAAACTGAAGAAAAGGGCAGGCTAACTGGTAAGCCAAAGTTCCTTGGTAAGCAAGACTAAATGAGACTAAGGTCAAAGGTGGACAGATGTCTCTCAAAAAGGAAAAAAAAAAAAAAAGACACTTTTCTACTGAAAGAATCAAAACAAAACAAAAAAAAAGATGGACAGAGAAACAGAATTTGAGATAAGATGTTACAAGAGTGCATGTCAGCTAATCATTACTAGACAGAATACAGAAGCCCAAGTTTCACCTACAGCAGATCAATGTCAAGTAAAAGCAAAATTGGGTGCTGAAAGAAAACACATTCTGTAGTATTTCAGTAGAAGAAAATATAAAGAGGGAAATAAATTATCAGGCTGGGCACAGTGGTGCATGCCTATAGTCATAGCTATTTGAGAGACTATGGTGGGAGGATCACTTGAGTACAGGAGTTCAAGACCAGCCTGGGCAAAATAGCAAGATCCCATCTCTTAATAACTAAAATTTTAATAATTGGCAGGCCACACACAAAAGAATGAAACTGCATCCTCATCTCTAACCTTATACAAAAATCAACTAAAGATGGACGAAGGACTCAAATCTAAGACGTGAATAAAAATTCTACAAGATAATGTCAGAAAAACCCTTCCAGACTTCATGACCAAGAACCCAAAAGCAAACGCAACAAAAACAAAGATAAATAGATGGGACTTACTAAACTTAATTTAAAAAGCCTCTGCACAGAAAAAGAAACAATCAGCAAACAGATAAGCTACAAAGTGGAAGAAAATCTTCACAATATATACATCCAACAAAGGACTAATATCCAGAATCTACAAGGAACTCAAAACAAATTAGCAAGAAAAAAAAAATCCCATCAAAAAAGTAGGCTAAGGACATGAATAGACAATTGTATATCAAAAGAAAATATACAAAAGGTCAACAAACATGAAAAAATGCTCAACATCATTAATGATGACAGAAATCCAAATGTGATACCACCTTACTACTGCAAGAATGGCCATAATAAAAAAAAAATCAAAAAATAATAGATGTTGGTGGAGATGTAGTGAAAAGAGAACACACTTTTACACTGCTGGTGGGAATCTAAAATAGTACAACCACTATGAAAAACAGCATGAAGACTGCTTAAAGAACTGAAAGTAGGCCAGGTATGGTGGCTCACACTTATAATCACAGCACTTTGGAAGGCCAAGGCAAGTGGATCACCTGAAGTCAGGAGTTCGAGACCAGCCTGGCAAACATGGCGAAACCCGATCCCTAATAAAAATACAAAAATTAGCTGGGCACAGTGGCACGTGCCTATACCCCCAACTACTCAGGAGGCTGAGGAACAAGAATCACTTGAACCTGGGAGCTAGAGGCTGCAGTGAGCCCAAATCATACCACTGCACTCCAAGCAAGGCAACATGGTATTGCCCAGTCACCACTACTGAGTACCCAGAGAAAAAGAAGTCATTTATACAAAAAAAGATACTTGCACATACATGTTTATAGCAGCACAATTCACAACTGCAAAAATATAGAACCAGCCCAAATGTCCATTAGTCAATGAGTGGATAAAGAAATTGTGGTAAATATATTCCATGGAATACTACTTAGCCATAAAAAGAAACAAAATAATGGTATTGGCAGTAACCTGGAGGGAACGGGAGACCATTATTCTAAGTTAAGTAACTCAGAAATGGAAAACCAAACATCGTATGTTCTAACTCCTAAGTAGGAGCTAAGCTATGAGGATTCAAAAGCATAAGAATTACACAATGGACTTTAGGGACTTGGGGGAAAGGGTGGGAGGCACATGAGGAATAAAAGACTACAAATTGGGTATAGTGTATACTGCTCAGGCGATGGGTACACCAAAAACTCAGAATCACCACTAAGAACTTACTCAGCCAGGCACAGTGGCTCCTGCCTGTAATCCCAGTACTGTGGGAGACGGAGGCAAGTGGATCACTTGAGGACAGGAGTTCAAGACCAGCCTGACCAACATGTCGGAACCCCATCTCTACTAAAAATACAAAAATGGCTAGGCACAGTGGCTCACACATGTAATCCCAGGACTTTGGGAGGCCAAAGCAAGAGGATTACCTGAGGCCAGGAGATAGAGACCAGCCTGGCCAACATGGCGAAACCCCATCTCTACTAAAAGTACAAAAATTAGCCAAGCATGGTTGGGGTAATCTCAGCTATTCGGGAGGCTGAGGCAGGAGAATCACTTGAACCTGGGAGGAAGAGGTTGCAGTGAGCAGAGATCATGCCACTAAACTCCAGCCTTGACAACAGAATGAGACTCAAAAATTAAAATTAAAAATTAAAAAACGTAACCAAACATCACCTGTTCCCCAAAAACCTCTGAAAATAAAAAAATAAAACAAAAAGTGAATTACTGTATGACACACATACATGTTTATATATATCAGCTTAGCTTGACCAGTAAGTACTCAGTACCTTCTTCTGGTGAAATTACTGTTTTACTTTGAAAAACTATTTCTCCTCCTTGTCATCATCGAACACGGTCTGAGTGGACTGATTTCATTCTGCAGATGGGAGAAGAGAGACATTTGCTGTGACCCAGGCCCAGTCAATCAATTTATTTCATTACCTTTAGCCACAGTAGCTGATTAGTAGAATTCTGTACTGGAATTCTTGCTGCAACTATTGGGAAAGAAGTTTTTTCCCCCCACCAGAACTGCTAAGCTAGAAAGATCTAAACCTACAGCTGATGGCAGCCATCTTCCCCGAATGCATAAAAGAAGCTTCTGCAATAAAAGAAAATGAAACTAACTACACACAGCAAAATATTAACATATTTGGGCCACTGAATCCAGCTGTGCCTCAAATAAGCTCGACCACTGAATTTCCTTGTTAAGTGTGCCAATCAATTCCCTTTTATTCCCTGAGCCATTCTAAGGCAGGTTTCTGTTCTCTACAATCAAAAGAACCCATTATTATGGGTAGTATTTCAGTGCAATACCCTTTGAGAATACAGGCATCCCCTGTTATCCAAATTCCTGATTTCCAAAAATCTCACAACCTAAACTCAAGAACCAAATACAGTTGAGTAAACTTGCAGAATTTCCTTCATTATCTTGCTATTTGCTATCCAAACTTGAGGAAACAAATAAGGTAGTACCCCACATTCAAATTCACTAACCAAACTAAAGAATTAAGAAAACATGAATAGTGGGAGATATTTGTAAAGTCAACCATGCAGAAATACGGAAAAGAATTTATAACATAAAATTTTAAAATCTAGAAAATCGCACATAAAGGTATACACATATTTTTTAATGGGTTAAAACATTGGGCTTTTGGGAAATCTTCATATTATCCATCTATAGTTACGATCAAAAATAAGTTTGATATATATCACCTGATTTGAGTTAAACAGCAATTCGTAGACAAAAGTAAACTATTACTTTTCAAATCAGAAAATTAAGGCCTAAAGAGAAAAAAGGAAACCTATGAAAATGTATGATAAAGATGACATTTCAAGTCAGCAGAGAAAAAAGATTACTCAATAAATGATGTGGGGATAGCTGACCATGAGAATAAAACAATACATGTAAAGAACTAAGCACATTACTGCCAGTTATATAGCAGTCAAATGATGCTGTATCTTGGCCGGGCGCGGTGGCTCAAGCCTGTAATCCCAGCACTTTGGGAGGCCCAGGCGGGTGGATCACGAGGTTAAGAGATCGAGACCGTCCTGGTCAACATGGTGAAACTCCGTCTCTACTAAAAACACAAAAAATTAGCTGGGCATGGTGGCACATGCCTGTAATCCCAGCTACTCAGGAGGCTGAGGCAGGAGAACTGCCTGAACCCAGGAGGCGGAGGTTGTGGTGAGCCGAGATCGCGCCATTGCACTCCAGCCTGGGTAACAAGAGCGAAACTCCGTCTCAAAAAAAAAACAAAACAAAACAATGCTGTATCTTTTATACAGACAATTTTTAATATTCTTTTTATTCTCTATCTCAATGTAGACATTTTAAAAGTATATGCCAACAGAGGGAAACAATGTGGTGAGAAAGTTGCTGTGGTTCAGCAGGGTGTGGTTCAGAATAGGCCAGTTTTTGATGTTACTGACTGGACTGAGTTAGAAGGGAGTAATTACAGGGGAAAACTGTGGTGAAGAAAGAAAACAGGGAATACAGAGTTTCCTTTAAACTAGAAGTTCAGTTAAAGAGGTGAAAAAGAAGTACCTAAAGATTTTTTTTTTTTTTTTTTTTTTTTTTTTGAGACGGAGTTTCGCTCTTGTTACCCAGGCTGGAGTGCAATGGCGCGATCTCGGCTCACCGCAACCTCCGCCTCCTGGGTTCAGGCAATTCTCCTGCCTCAGCCTCCTAAGTAGCTGGGATTACAGGCACGTGCCACCATGCCCAGCTAATTTTTTGTGTTTTTAGTAGAGACGGGGTTTCACCATGTTGACCAGGATGGTCTCGATCTCTTGACCTCGTGATCCACCCACCTCGGCCTCCCAAAGTGCTGGGATTACAGGCTTGAGCCACCGCGCCCGGCCGTACCTAAAGATTTTTAATGCAGTGTTCTGTGCAGTGTTCTTCTGCAGTGTGCTAATGAAATTTACTTTTCAAAATATATACATTAATGTTGTTTTTGCTTTTTTATCAAATTCCCAAGGTTATTTTCTTATTTTAAAAAAAGGGTCATTTCGCTTGCTTTATCATAGGGATCTACTGATGATTGCTAGTATGAAAGATCATGAACTGTCAGACAGGCACAGTGACTCATGCCTGGAATCCCAGCACTGTGGGAAGCCACGGTGGGTGAGTGGATTGGTTGAGATCAGGAGTTTGAAACCAGCCAGGCCAACATGGTGAAACCTCATCTCTACTAAAAAAAAGGGTACAAAAATTAGCTAGGCATGATGGCACACGCCTACAGTCGCAGCTACTCAGGAGACTGAAGCACGAGAATCGCTTGAACCTGAAAGGCAGAGGTTGCAGTGAGCCAACATCCAGTCACTGCACTCCGCCCTGGGTAACAGAGCAAGTCTGAAAAAAAAAAAAAGAAGATCATACATTGTCATTCAGTAGCAAGAAAAGAAGAACTAAATCAAGCCAATGTATTATACATTTAAAAAGTAAAAAAAAATTTTTTTTGAACTTTAATATTGAAAAGAATAACTCAAAGCAAAGGCCTGTATATACAGAAAACACTGTAATATCTGTAATATCAAAGGCAAGCTCCATTTCAGAAAACAATACTTATTTGCTTACAGCTATAAAAATTATGGAGAACAGCTATGAAACATTTTGAATTTATTTTAGATAAATAACTACGGAGAAGTTGTGTTTATAACCTAATATTCGTTTCTTCATTCTTTAGTGCTTACAATTAGAACGTTCCACAAATAAATATAGTAACTACCATACAAATGCATAACCATATATATAAACATATATGTAACTTATTTAGGTATGTAAACATTTAGATATGTAAATTTTGCAAACTATGTATTTAGAAGTGAATTTTCTTTTTAAAAGCCCCCAAATACACTTTTTACAAACCCATTTCCTCCTCTTCCTAGGCACACAACTACACTTTATTTCCCAATCTTCCCTAGGGTTACATGTGGACATATGACCAAGTCCTAGGCAAATGGTATACGGGGCAGAGCCTATGTACATCCTCTCCAGGCTGAACCAATAAAAACCTCTCAAAGGATCTGCCTTTCCTAGTCTGCTGGAAGAATAGAGCTGACCTGGGATAAAGCTCTAAGGCCCTAAGGAACACAGAGCCACTAGAGGGAAGAAGTCTAGGGCCCAAATGACCACATAGAGAAGAGTACCTACTAGCATCACCCCACCTCCAACCACCGAACCTGGACTGTGATATAAATGAGAAAAAATAAACTTTACTTGTATAGAGCTGCTGAAATTTGGATGCTGTTTAGGCATAGTAGTTGGACTACCCTGACTAATGGACTACTGTAAAAAATTTCCAAACTCTCTTCTGTAAAGAATCCTGTCAGGAAATTCCTTTCATATTCAATCCATCTATAAGCACTATAGGTCTGCCTTTAAAATATATCCTGAACCTGACTACTTTATCTTTCCCAACTCTACCACCTACTTCAAGCCCTATCATTCTCTCACCTGAATTAGTGAAAAAGGGTGGTATCCTTCCCTCCATCATTGCTCTACTATAGTCTATTTTTCCACACAGCTGGCAGAGTCACCCTTTTTAAAGGAAAATTAAATCATACCACTCTACTTCAATGGCTCTCCTTAACACAAATAAAACTGAAAGATCTTGCTGTGGTCTAAAAGGGCCTACATCATTTCACCCCCTCAAATTTCATCTTTCTCTCACTCCACTCCACTGAAGACTCAGTAGTCTTTTTTTTTCTGTTTTTAAGTTTATTCCTAATTCAGAATCTTTACATTTCCTTCCTGGTCCCTCTACTTGGACCTTCTTTCATATCACTGACGTCTCTGTTCAAATTTCAAATCCTTGGATGGGTGCAGTCGCTCACGCCTGTAATCCCAGCACTTTGGGAGGTCAAGACAGGCGGATCACAAGGTCAGGAGTTCAAGACCAGCCTGACCAAAATGTTGAAACCTCATCTCTATTAAAAATCCAAAAAAATTAGCCGGGCAGGGTGGCGCACGCCTGTAGTCCCAGCTACTCGGGAGGCTGAAGTAGAATTGCCCAAACCCAGGAGGCAGAGGTTGCAGTGAACTGAGATCACACCACTGCACTCCAGCCTGGGCGACAGAGTGAGATTTCATCTCAAAAAAAAACAGAAAGAAGGAAAAATGTCAAATCCTCAGAGAGGGTTTTCCTTCGCATACTATCTAAACTAATCCCCTATCCCCCATCTTCCATTACTCTATTCCCCTTGTCCTGAAATATTTTTATCAGAGAACTTGATGCACTACCTAAAATTGTATTTTTATTTGGATTTTTTTTTTTTGGTTCATTGTCTTAACTTCATTAAAAGGCAAGTCGCTTCATGCTTCCCATCATCATGGGTATCCACAACTCAAAAATTTATTTGTTGAATAAATAAATTCACATACACATTAATCTATTTTAGCAATTATTTTTCTTGCTTAGTCATTTTATTAAAACTCACTACATAGCTTTTTTCCCCTTTTCTTTTCTCATCTATTTTCATGCATTATGTATATACACTGCTTTATTTGACTTCCTTTAAGAGCTCTTTTCAACATAATTTGATAATGCCTAACTTTAAAAATGAGCAAGTTATCAAAGTCCTTTCCTAAGGGGGTAATCAGTCAATGAAGCCGATTCAATAAGCATGCCTAGCAATATGGATGGAAGAAGAGTGGCCATTTCGTGCAGCTATCTTTAACCTCAAGAATACTGCTAAATGATAGAGTTTCCATCACCCTAGTAATGAAGCAAGAAATAAGAAAATGAGGCCTGGCACAATGGCTTATACCTGTAACCCCAACACTTTGGGAGGCCGAGGCGGGTGAATCACCAGAAGTCAAGAGTTCAAGATCAGCCTGGCCAACATGGCGAAACCCTGTCTCTATTAAAAATACAAAAATTATTAGGCATGGGGGCAGGTGCCTATAGTCCCAGCTACTCTGGAGGCTGAGGCAGAAGAATTACTTGAACCCGGGAGGCAGAGGTTGCTGTTAGCTGAGATTGCGCCACTGCATAGAGCGAAAACTTTGTCTCAAACAAACAAAAAAAAGAAAATTAAAAAAAAAATTAAACCTTGAATAATGGATAGGCAGTTATATTCACATATTAATATCCACATAGTAAAACATGACTCAACAAAAAAGAATGAACTACTGATATCACAACAGCTAAAACACTATGTTAAACGAAAGAAGTCAGACACAAAAAGCACATAGGTATGATTACCCCATGAACAGACAAAACCAACCCACAATGACAGAAATCAAAACTTACAGGTGGAGGAAAGACGGAAGAGGCAAGATGGCCAAATAGAACCCTCCAGCAATTACCCCCAACCCCCAAAAGGAACACCAACTTGCTCAACTATCCACACAAGAAAGTGCCTTCATAAGAATAAAAAATCATGCAAGTAATCACAGAATCTGATTTTAACATCGTATTAAGGACAGAGCCACTGATAAGGTTAGGAAAGACAGTCTTGAACTGCCAACACCACCCCTGTCCTATCCTCTAGCGGCAGCCATGTTGTGCAGAGAGAAAATCTGTGTACTTGTAGGAGAGATAATACAGAGATTGTGGAACCTTGCATTGAAACTCAGTGCTACCCTGTCACAGTGGAAAGCAACACAGGGCAGAATTCAGCCAGGGCCTAGGGAGGGAGCATTTAGACCAGCTCTAACCAGAGGGGAATTCTCCATCCCAGTAGTTGAAACCTGACTTCTGACTAGCTCTATCACAGCAAGCTAAAGTACCCTGGGGTCATAAAAAAACTCAGAAGGCAGTCTAGGCCACTAGGACTTCAATTCCTGGGCAAGTCTTGGTGTTGTGTACGCTTGGAACCAGTGGACCTGAGGTGTACATGACCCAGTAAGGCACCAGCTAGCGTGGCCAAAAGAGTGCTTCTATCACCCCTTCCCCAACACCAGGCAGCACAGCTCGCAGCTCCAGGAGAACCTCCTTCTGCTTAAGAAGAGGAAAGAGTCGGCTGGGCGTGGTGGCTCACACTTGTAATATCAGCACTTTGAGAGGCCAAGGAGGGGAGGAATCACGAGGTAAGGAGTTTGAGACCATCTTGGCCAACATGATGAAACCCTGTCTCTCCTAAAATCAAAAAAAAAAAAAAAAAAAAAATTAGCCGAGCATGGTGTTGCACACCTGCAGTCCCAGCTACTCGGGAGGCTAAGGCAGGAGAATCCCCTGAACCCGCGAGGTGGAGGTTGCAGTGAGCCAAGGTCGCGCCATTGCACTCCAGCCTGGCAACAGAGCAAGACTCCGTCTCAAAAAGAAAAAAAGAAGAGAGAAAAGTCACACTGTTTTACAACTTGGATACAAGCTCAGCCACAGTACAGTAAACCACTAAGCAGAGTCCTGACGCCCCCATTCCAGGCCCTACATCCCAGATGACATTCCTAGACACACCCTGAACCAGAAAGGAACCAGCTGCCATAAAAGGAAAGACCCAGTCCTAGCAGGATTTATCACCTGCTGCCTAAAGAGTCCTTGGGCCTTGAATAAACTTCAGTAGCCAGGAGTGGCCAGGCAGTACTTGCCATGGGCCTTGGGTGAGACCCAGCAGCATGCTAGTTCCAGATGTAACCCAATGCATTCCCAGCTGTGGAGTCACCGTGAGAGACTCATTTCGCTTAAGGAAAAGAGAGAGAAGAACAAAAAGGACTTTGTCTTGCAACTTGGGTATCAACTCAGCTACAGTAAAACAAAGTACCAAGCGGACTCTTAAAGTCCGTGATTTCAGGCCTTAGCTCATGGACAGACCCATCCAAGGCCAGAAGGGAACCCATTGCTCTAAAGAGAGACCCAAGGCTGGCAGGATTCACCACAAGCTGACTAAAGGGCCTTTGGACCTTGAAAAAAACATCAGTGGTAACCAGGCAGTACTCACCATGGGCCTGGGGTGGTGGTAGCCACAGAGAGAGACTCCTTCTACCTGAAGAAAGAAGGAAGACTAAAAAGGACTCTGTCCTACAACTTAGGCACCAGCTCAGCTACAGGAAAATAAAGCATCAAGGAGATTCCTCAAGTTTCCAACTCTAGGCCCTAGCTCCCAGACAGCATTTCCAGCCTCACAATAGGGCCAGAAGGGTACCTACCTTCCTGAAGAGATACACAAGAGCCTGTCTGGATTCACTACCTGCTGACTAAAGCACCCTAGGGCACTGAATAAAAACATCAGCAGTAGCCAAGCAATGGCTTTGGGCAAAACCTCCTACTGTGCTGACTTCAGGTCTGACCCAGCACTGTCCCAGAGGTGGTGGTCACAGCGGTGCTTGGGTCACCCTTCCCCCAATTCCAGGAAGTTCAGCAAGGAGATACAGACTCCATTAGTTTGGGGGAAAGTAAGGAAAGAGAACAAGAGACTCTGCCTGGTAATCCAGGGAATTCTGCCAGAACTAACACAAGACCACCAAGGCGGTACCTCTACGAGTCTGAAAAAGCCACAGCATTACTGGGAATTGGGGGGTACCCTAACGCAGAGAGAGCTACAATAACCAAAGACAAACCATAATACTTAATTCACTTTGAATACTTGGAAAGCCTTCTAAAGAAGGATAGGTACAAACAAGCCCAGACTGCAAAGATTACAACAAATACCTAATTCTTCAATGCCCAGACACCAAGGGACATCCACAAGCATCAAGACCATCAGGAAAACATGACCTCACCAAACAAACTAAATAAGGTAGCAGTGAGCAGACCTAGACAGAGATATGTGAACTTTTAGACAGAGAATTCAAGATAGTTTTCAGGAAACTCAACAAAACTCAAGAAAACACAGAAGGAATTCAGAATCTTATCAGATAAACTTAACAAAGATTTAAATAATTTTTAGAAAGCAGGCAGAAATTAGGGAGCTGAAAAATTCAACTGACAAACTGAAGAATGCATCAGAGTCTCTGAACAGCATAACTGGTCAAGCAGAAGAAACAACTAGTGAGCTTGAAGACAGGCTACCTAAGATATACAGAGGAAGACAAAAGAAAAAAGAATAATATTAAGGGCAAATCTAAGAGTTATCAAGGCTGGGTGCTCGATGACAGCTGTAATCCCAGCACTTTGGGAGGCCAAAGTGGAAGGATCACTTGGGCCCAGGAATTCAAGATAGTCGGGGCAACACAGGGAGACCCCATCTCTACAAGATATTATTTTTTAATTAGCTGGATGTGGTGGCACAAGCTTGTAGTCCCAGCTACTCAGGAGGCTGAGATGGGAGGATCACTTGAACCCAAGAGGTCAGGGCTGCAGTGAGCATTGATTGTGAAACCACACTTCACCCTGGATGACAGACCAAGATCCCATCTTATAGAGCTATAGTAACCAAAACAGCATGGTACTAGCATAAAAAAAGAGGAATGAAACAGAATGGAGAATCCAGAAATGAATCCATACATCTACAAAAATGAATCCATTCATTTTTGACAAAGGTGCTAAGAAGGCACACTGGGGAAAAGACAGTTTCTTCAATAAATGATGCTTGGAAAACTGAATATCCATATGCAGAAGGGAGAAATTGGACCCTCTCTCTCACCATATATAAAAATCAAATTTAAATGGATTAAAGATCTAAATCTACAACCTGAAACTATCAAACTACTAAAAGAAAACAATGGAGCTCTCTCTAGGACATTAGTCTGGGCAAAGATTTCTTGAGTAGTACCCCAAACGCACAGGAAATCAAAGCAAAAATGGACAAAAAGGATCACATCAAGTTAAAAAGCTTCTGCACCGTAAAGGAAACAATCACTAAAGTGAAGAGACAACTCACAGAATGGGAGAAAATATTTACAAAATTTGCAAACTGTCTATCTGACAAGAGATTAATAAGAATATATAAGGAATTCTAATAACTCAGTAAGATAAAAATCTGATTTTAAAATGGGCAGAAGAATGGGAATAGACATTTCTCAAAAGATATACAAATGGCAAACAGGTATAGGAAAAGGTGCTCCACATCACTGATCATCAGACAAATGCAAATCAAAACTCCAATAAGATATGTTACCACACGTAAAATGGCTTTTATCCAAAAGACAGAACAAATGCCGGCAAGGATGTGGAGAAAAGGGAACCCTTGTACACTGTTGGTGAGAATGTAAATTAGTACAGCCACTATGAAGAACAATTTGGAGGTTCCTCAAAAAACTAAACAGAACTACCATATGATCAAGCGATCTCACTGCTAGGTATATACCCAAAAGAATGGAAATCAGTGTATCGAAGCATTTGGAATCAACTGTCCATCAAGAGATGAATGGATAAAGAAAATGTGATGCATATAACACAATGAAGTGGTAATCAGCCATAAAAAAGAATGAGATCCCATTATTTGCAACAACATGGATGAAACTGAAGGATATTAAGTAAAATAAGCCAGGCACAAAAAGACGAACTTTGCATTATCTCATTCATTTTTGGGAGCTAAAAATTAAAATAATTGAACTCATGAAAATAGAGAGTAGAATGATGGGTATCAGAGGTTGGGAAGAGTAGTAGAGGGGTGAGAGTGAGTGAGGACGGTTAATGGGTACAAAACTATAGTTAGAATGAATAAGACCCAGTATTTGATAGCACAACAGGGTAACTACAGTCAACAATAATTTATTTTACCTTTAAAAATAACTAAAATAAATATAATTGGAATGTTTATAACACAAAGAAATGATAAATGCTTGGGGTATCAGATACCCCATTTGCCATGTGATTATTACACACTGTATGCTTGTATCAAAATATCTCAAGTATCCCATAAATATATACAAATACTATGCACCCATAAAAAATAAGTTTTAAAAAAACATTGGTGGGACAGAGAAGAAGGGATTCACTGAACAAGAGGGAACTCTCTGGAGTTAATGGAAATATTACGTAACTTATTTTTGGTGGTGGTTACACCAGTATATACCATTTTCAAAACTCATACTGAACATTTATGATTTATGCATTTTACAGTATGTTAATTGTTTCTAAGTCAAAATGAATTTTAAAAAGACACCGCTGATCTCAAGAAGACCTAAATACACAGAAAAATATACTATATCCAATAAACTGACTGCAGTATCATTAAGAAGCCAACTCTCCCTCAAAAGGATCTACAGATTCAGTACAATTCCAAACAAAATTCTAGTAGGTTCTGGACAAATTAAAAAGCTGATTCTCAATGTATATTTGAAATCCAGTGGACCTAGGATAGCCAAGACAATCTTAAAGAATGACAAAGTTGGAGGGCTTATACTACCAAATATCAAGACTTAGTACAAAGCCACAAGAAAGTATAGCACTTGGTACAAGCAGAGACAGAGAATCCAGAACAGGCTCCTATACAATGATGTTCTAACTTAAAACAAAGATGCCACTGCAATTCAGTGTGCAAAAAGGAAAGCTTTTTATGTCAATGGTGCTAAATCAATTGTATTATCTAGAAAAATTAACTCATGGACAAAAATTACTTTATGATGGATCACAGACCATGAAAGGTAATAAAATTAACATTTCTAGAATAGATCATATAACAATAGGTACATACACCTAGAGTGAGATCATGAACAAAAAACGAACACACTAGGTACTAATCATAAAAAAATGATAAATTGGGCCCGGCATGGTGGCTCACACCTGTAATCCCAACACTTTGGGAGGATGAGGCAGGCGGATCACAAGGTCAGGAGTTCGAGACCAACCTGGCCAATATGGTAAAATCCTGACTCTACAAAAATTAGCTAGGCATGCTGGCAGGCACCTGTAGTCCTAGCAATTCAGGAGGCTGCGGCAGGAGAATCACTTGAAACCAGGAGGCGGAGGCTGAAGTGAGCCAAGACTGCACCACTGCACTCCAGCCTCAGGAACAGAATGAGACTCCGTCTCAAAAAAAAAAAAAAATAATATATATATATATATATATATATATATAAACTTGCCTTTATTAAAATTAAGAACTTCTAGTCAACAAAAAAAAATCATTAAGAGAGTAAAAAGGCACAGAAAATACCTGCAAAATACATATCCAACAAAAGATTTATATCTAAATTTTTGTAAAAACAGCTTAAAAAATGAGGAAACAACTGCCCAATCTTTTTAATGAGCAAAAGACATACACAGGTTATTATGAGAATATATAAAAGGACAATATGGACATGAAAAACAAATTCAACATCTGTGGTAGATCGCTGTTCAAAAATATTCATTTCTTATCCTTACGTGCATTGAAGACATATACTTCTCCAACCATGAATTTGGGCTACACCACAACTTAGTTTAGGAGTGGAAGGTCAGCAGACATGACATAAAAAGGTCTCAAAATACGCTTCAACAACCAGATATGCCTTCTTGCACTTGTGTTACCACCATGAAAAGAACATGCCTCATTTGGCCTACTGATCCATGTAGGAAGATGAGATACACAGAGCAGAGTCAGCTGACCCATAAATCCATAACCAACAAGAAATAAATACTTGTATACCATTGGAGATTTTCAGGTTAAGCAGTAATAGTTGACTAATACAGTAACATCAGTCACCAAAAAAATGCAAACAAAATCTCAATAGGATATTACCAAACCTACATAAAAATGGCTTATGGCCACTGAAAGATATGTACAATAATGTTCAAGTTCATCCTAAACACCAAAAAAAAAGCAAAATGTACATCAACAATAGAACTGATAAACTGAATACACTATAGTAATAAAAAAGGAACTGCTGATACATACAATGTGAATCTCACAGACATGCTGTTTATTGAAAAAAGCCAGATAAAAGAGAACGTACTAAATTATCCCAATTATATTAAGTTCACAGACAACATATGAAAAAAGTGAGATAAAAGAGTACATACTAAATTATCCCACTTTTATGAAGTTCACAAACATACAACATAAATCTATGGATATAGACATGAGAAGCATGGTTTCCTTAGAGGAGAGGAAGTTATACACGCAAGGGACAAAAGGAAGGCCTTAACAAATTTTTATAAATATTCTGTATCTTAATTTGGGTGGTGGGTAAATGGTATACACATATGTAAAAATTTATAACTGTGAATAATGAAGATTTGTGCACTTTACATTTCAATTTTTTAAAAGAGAGCATAAGAAACTAGTTATCGGTGGTAAAAAGAAATTTGAGGGAAAAAAGAAATAAGAGATTGGTTATTTGACGATAAGTTGGTGGTATTCCATATAATAAATGTATTATACTACAATCATTACTATATATTACATATTACAGTATAAAATAATACTAATATATAATATATAGTAATTAACATTAATATTTATATAATTATATAATAAAATCACATATAATTAACTATATTAATTAAACAAATATTTGATTTGATATACTTAAATGTTATTGTTATATAAATTAAGACTGTCTCAAATTATATTTTACCATACTCACTAAATACCTGAGAAAAGTACAAATATTAGCATCTAGTTTAAATATTATTTCCAATATTTACTTTTAAAATACTACAATTTTTTTTTTTTTTTTTTTTTTTTTGAGACGGAGTTTCGCTCTTGTTACCCAGGCTGGAGTGCAATGGCGCGATCTCGGCTCACCGCAACCTCCGCCTCCTGGGTTCAAGCAATTCTCCCGCCTCAGCCTCCTGAGTAGCTGGGATTACAGCCATGCGCCACCATGCCCAGCTAATTTTTTGTATTTTTAGTAGAGACGGGGTTTCACCATGTTGACCAGGATGGTCTCGATCTCTCGACCTCGTGATCCACCCGCCTCGGCCTCCCAAAGTGCTGGGATTACAGGCTTGAGCCACCGTGCCCGGCCTAAAATACTACAATATTTTAACAGTTTCAAAATAAACTAACCTTTTGCCCTTCTACTGGGTTGCCCCGTGGAGACTACACTATAATCAAAACATGAATCTTAAATAACTTAAAATCTCTCCCTCCACAGGACATATTTCCATTGTTTGCAAAATGACATTTTATTTTCTTGATACAATAGTGTAATATAAAATACTTAGAAAGTTTCTGTGCTTTTATCCATTTAACAAACACAATTCCTGAAGCTTCAAATGTTTACTCATTCTATTAAAAATCTTTTAATAGAATCACAATCCCCACTATCAACAGAATCAATACAAGATCTCTAGATAAAAAAGAGATTCACGGGAATTAAATAATTTGTGGTAAACCACTTATTGGGTTATGGAAGCAGACAGGAGAATACAGAAATATAGTGATAGAAGGTAGAAACATATAGCCGGGCGCAGTGGCTCAAGCCTGTAATCCCAGCACTTTGGGAGGCTGAGGCGGGTGGATCACAAGGTCGAGAGATCGAGACCATCCTGGTCAACATGGTGAAACCCGGTCTCTACTAAAAATATAAAAAATTAGCTGGGCATGGTGGCACGTGCCTGTAATACCAGCTACTCAGGAGGCTGAGGCAGGAGAAATGCCTGACCCAGAAGGCGGAGGTTGCGGTGAGCCGAGATCGCGCCATTGCACTCCAGCCTGGGTAACAAGAGCGAAACTCCGTCTCAAAAAAAAAAAAAAAAAAAAAAAAAAAAAAAAAAGAAGGTAGAAACATATATTGCATATACCCAACAATAAATATGGGAGCAAAGCAAAATTAAACAGTGACTCTTTTTTCTTAAATTTGCATATTCACAAATTTTATCCCTTCATTTTCTTTCAGAATACTCTTCAGCTGAGTATCTCTTTTGACTTTCAATAAGAATGGGGGTAGGCCCTGCGAGGTAGCTCATGCCTGTAATCCCAGCACTTTGGGAAGCCAAAGGGGACCAATCACTTGAGAGCAGGAGTACAAGACCAGCCTGGCCAACGTGGTCAAACCCTGTCCCTACTAAAAGTACAAAAAAAATTAGCCAGATACGGCCGGGCACGGTGGCTCAAGCCTGTAATCCCAGCACTTTGGGAGGCCGAGGTGGGTGGATCACGAGGTCAAGAGATGGAGACCATCCTGGTCAACATGGTGAAACCCCGTCTCTACTAAAAATACAAAAAATTAGCTGTGCATGGTGGCGTGTGCCTGTAATCCCAGCTACTCAGGAGGCTGAGGCAGGAGAATTGCCTGAACCCAGGAGGCGGAGGTTGCGGTGAGCCGAGATCACGCCATTGCACTCCAGCCTGGGTAACAAGAGTGAAACTCCGTCTCAAAAAAAAAAAAAAAAAAAAAAATTAGCCAGATATGATGGCACATAACTGTAGTCCCAGCTACATGCGAGGCTGAGGGGGAGAATCACTTGAACCTGGAAGGTGGAGGTTGCAGTGATCAGAGATTGTACCACTATACTCCAGTCTGGCAACAGATTAAGACTCTATCTCAAAAAAAAAAAAAAAAAAAAAAAAAAAAGGCCGGGCGTGGTGGCTCAGGCCTGTAATCCAAGCACTTTTGAGGTCAGGGCGGGCGGAGGATCACTTGAGGTCAGGAGTTCAAGCCAGCCTGATCAACATGGTGAAACCCCATCTTAAAAAAAAAAAAAAAAAAAAAAAAATGAGGGGTTGGAGTCAATCTATGGGTTAATCCACATATGAGTACCACATTTTGGAGGCGTTGTTGACAAAACAGATATACACAATGACACATCAAAATACTGAGACTTGCCGGGCCCGGTGGCTCACGCCTGTAATCCCAGCACTTTGAGAGGCCAAGGCGAGTGGATCACGAGGTCAAGAGATCGAGACCATCCTGGTCAACATGGTGAAACCCCGTCTCTACTAAAAATACAAAAAATTAGCTGGGCATGGTGGCGCGTGCCTGTAATCCCAGCTACTCAGGAGGCTGAGGCAGGAGAATTGCCTGAACCCAGGAGGCGGAGGTTGCGGTGAGCCGAGATCGCGCCATTGCACTCCAGCCTGGGTAACAAGAGTGAAACTCCGTCTCAAAAAAAAAAAAAAAATACTGAGACTTAGGCAGGAGAACTGCTTGAACCCAGTAGGTGGAGGCTGCAGTGAGCCAAGACCGCACCACTGCACTCCAGCTGGGCGACAAAATAAGACTCCGTCTCAAAAAAAAAAACCCCACATTGATCAATGGAACAGAATAGAGAACCCAGAAACAAAGCTGCATGCACCTATAACCAACTGATCTTCAATAAAGCTGATAATAATAAACAATGGAGAGGTGACACCCTATTCAATAAATGCTGCTGGAAATACTGGCTACCCATATGCAGAAGAATAAAACTGGACCCCTACCTCTCACCATATACAAAAATTAACTCAGGATGAATTAAATACTTAAATGTAAGACCTCAAACTATAAAAATCCTAGGAGAAAACTAGAAAAAACTCATCTGAACAATGGCCTAGGCAAAGAATTTATAACTAAGACCTAAAAAACTAACAAAACCAAAAATTGACAATCAGGGCTTAAACTAAAGAACTTCTGCACGGCAAAAACAAAAATAAACTATCAACAGAGTAAACAGAGAAGCTACAAAATGGGAGAAAACATTTGCAAACTATGCATCTGACAAAAGACTAGCATCCAGGATCTACAAGGAACTTAAACAAATCAACAAGAAAAAACAAACCACCTCATTAAAAGGTGGGCAAAGGACATAACCAGCACTTCTCAAAAGAAGACATATAAACAGCCAACAAACATATGACAAAAATGCTCAGCATCACTAATCATCAGGGAAATGCAAATTAAAACCACAGAGATACCATCTCACACCAGTCAGAATGGCTATTATTAAAAAGTCAAAAAATAACAGATGTTGGCAAGGATGTGGAGAAAACGGAATGCTTACACATTTTGTAGAAATATAAATTAGGGCTGGGCGCAGTGGCTCATGCCTGTAATCCCAGCACTTTGGGAGGCCGAGGCGGGTGGATCACGAGGTCAAGAGATCGAGACCATCCTGGTCAACATGGTAAATAAAACCCCGTCTCTACTAAAAATACAAAAATTAGCTGGGCATGGTGGCACACGCCTGTAGTCCCAGCTACTAGGGAGGCTGAGGCAGGAGAATTGCTTGAACCCAGGAGGCGGAGGTTGTGGTGAGCCGAGATCGCGCCATTGCACTCCAGCCTGGGTAACAAGAGCGAAACCCTGTCTCAAAAAAAAAAAAAAAAAAGAAATATAAATTAGGGCCAGGCATGGGTGGCTCATGCCTGTAGCCCCAGTACTTTGGGAGGCCAAGGCAGGCGGATCACTTGAGGTCAGGAATTCAAGACCAGCCTGGCCAACATGGTGAAACCCCATCTCTACTAAAAATACAAAAATTAGCCAGGCATGGTAGCACACGCCTGTAATCCCAGCTACTCAAGAGGCTGAAGCAGGAGAATCGCTTGAGCCCAGGAGGCAGAGGCTGCAGTGAGCCATGATTCTACCACTGCACTCCAGCCTGGGCGACAGAGTAAGTCTCCATCTCAAAAATAAATAAATAAATAAATAAATATAAATAAATTAGTTCAACCCCTACGGTAAACAGTGTGGAGGTTTCTCAAAGAACTAAAAATAAAACTACCATTTGGCCCAGCAATCCCACTAATCTGCACCCACCCCCACCTCCGCCAACCCAAAAAAAAAAACTATTCTACTAAAAGGATACCTGCTTAGCCAGGCATGGCAGTATATGCCTATAGTCCCAGTTATTTGGGAGGCTGAGGAGGGAGGATCACTTGAGCTCAGGAGGTAGAGGTTGCAGTAAGCCAAAATTGTGCCATTGCACTCCAGCCTGAGGTGACAGAGTGAGACCCCATGTCAAAAAAAGAAAAAAAAAGTATATATAATATACATAAAAGAGAAAAAAGATACCTACACTATTGTGTTAATCACAGCACTATTCACAATAGCAAAGTTATAGAATCAATAATCATCAATCTAAGTGCCCATCAATGGCAGATTGAGTAAAGAAAATGTGATACATATACACCATAGAATGTTACAGTACCATAAAAAATAACGAAATCATGTCCTTTGCAGCAATATGAATGCAACTGGAGGCCATTATCCTAAGTGAATTAATGCAGAAAAAAAATGAAATACCAAATATTCTCACTTATAAGTGGGAGCTACACAGTCAGTATACATGGACATCAGGATGAAAACAACACTGGGGACTAAAAGGGTGGGGAAAAGGGAAGAGGGAAAAGGCTGAAAACTACCTATGTTCACTATTTGGGTTATGGGTTCAACAGAAACCCAAACTCCAGCGTTATACAATACACCCTTGTAAGGAATCTGCACATATACCCCCTGAATCTAAAATTTAAAAAAAGAAAAGATACGTGCACTCATATGTTTAATATAGTACTAGTCACAAATAGCACTGTTCACAAATCATGGACTCAACTTAAGTGTCTATCAATGGACATTATTATTCTCTTACCTCCCTTTAAGTAGACATATTTCCCTTTAAGGCCTGTCATGGTTAGTAATCAATTCTTACTGAGTCATCCTCTAATAATATGATTTAGGACAGTATGGAGGTATTAACAAACCATATGTTCCCACAAGCTGAAACTTAGCCATTATTTACCACCTTTCAAGTGTGACCATCCATTAAATTAACACAATCACCTCTAAATATCATTAAGACTAAGATCAGCAACTTAACATTTGCCTGAGATACTTAAAAATCATTCACTTGGTTCTTGTAACAAAAATGAATCAGAAGGGGTAATTATTTCAACCAACTACCACAATTGTCAGGGTCCACAGAACATCAAAAAATTACAACAAAACAATACATCTTGCAACAGCCATTATATCTAGGCATACACCTGCTCTTTGTTCCACAGAGCCAACATAAAACTTTTATTCACATCTCAAGGGAATTTAACTTATATTCCATGAATAGGCCGGGCACAGTGGCTCACACTTTTAATCCCAGCACTTTGGGAGGCCAAGGTGGGTGGCTCACCTGAGGTTAGAAGTTCGAGAACAGCCTAACCAACATAGAGAAATCCTGTCTCTATTAAAAATACAAAATCAGCCGGGCATGGTAGTGCATGCCTATATTTCCAGTTACTCAGGAGGCAGAGGCAGGAGAAATGTTTGAACCCAGGAGATGGAGGTTGCGGTGAGCCAAGATTACGCCATTGCATTCCAGCCTGGGCAATAAGAGTGAAACTCCACCTCTAAATAAATAAACAAATAAATAAATAAATTCCATGAACAACCTCCTAAGAACTGAAAGAAATTTAGATTCAAAAGAGCCACACTTAATCGATTGAAACAAATACATACCTATAGCTGAGATTAGCTGTTTAACAATGGTTAAACATGGCAATGATTTTATAGCAAAAGTCCCTGGGGAGTTATAAAAACAAAAATTAGCACTGATACAGTAATCTGATATAGTAGTCTAAGTAATTTGGACACCTCAGACAGAACTCAGGTATCTACTAACAGAAAGGAAACAACAGGAAAGGCCATCAATGATATGTAGTATGTAAATATGGTATCATAGCCTAACAAAATTAAAAGACTCCACAAATTTTTGAAAAACAATGGTTAACAGAAGTAGCTGTGTGACCTAGGACAAGTTACTTAACTTCAAATATTATTCATTGGGATTTAATCATGGTCTACTGCTGGGGTCCATAAACTTTTTCTATAGAGGGTCAGACTGTAAATATTTTAGGCTCTGCCGGTCATATGGTCTCTGTCCCAACTACTCAACTCTTCCTTGGTAGTATGAAAGAAGCTATAAACAAAAATTTATCCTCACATCACCTGCCTTTTACACATAAAAATTGAAGTCTAGAAAAAAACTGATGGAAATTTAGATTTGACTAGGGATTACTTTGAAATAATAATGATAAATTAACCATGCTCTCAGTGGAAATGGGAAGAAAAGCAAAGCTTAAGTCATCTCAGAATCCATCAAATTTGTTCATGTTATTAAAAACTTAGTAAAATACCACCTTTTCAACCTGTTCTAACCAAGAAACTAATAAAATGAAATACTGAAAGTTCTTCCAGTTAGAATATAAAAGGTCACAAGGGAGGGATCACTCTATAATATAAAAAAGAAAAAGCTAAATTATAAAATCCAAATTTTAAAACTCATCAGAGAGCTGAGAATACAAAGAAGTCTCAAAAAAACAATTCCAGAAAGCGAAAAGGCCTTTCTAGGTTAACAGACAAGTGACTACTTTCAACTCTGAGGTCATGGTGAACAGAGGGATGAACAATCCTATAGACTGAGACAATGGGCCCAATTCCAAAGAAGCCCCACAAGTAAAGTTAATCACAACAACCTAAAAATTCTTCCCCATGGAGCTTTAACAGTTTATACATCATGTACACTAACATGGGGGTAGACTAGGAGGGCAAAGTGAGATGATCTGCCAAGCAGAAAGTCAAGCGCAGTGCTATAAAACAGAGAGATCTCTGAAATTTAGCTATACTTAAATCTCAAGATCTGTTGTAGAGTGAAGACTGAATTCTCCCTTAAGACACTTAAAACCAAACATTAACTACAGCTGTAGCTCAGCCCAGACATAATTCAATTCCGTATCAGAATTAATATTTTAGACCCTAGTCTTTTTGATCCGAGGAATCAGCATGTCTTTTCTCAGGAAGAAGCAGTTAGAAATTTCATTTTCACTGCTTTTTTTTTTTTTTTTTTTTTTTTTCTTGAGACGGACTTTTGCTCTTGTTGCCCAGCTCACTGCAACCTTCACCTCCCAGGTTCAAGCAATTCTCTTCCCTCAGCCTACCAAGTAGCCAGGATTACAAGGGTGCACCACCACACCCAGCTACTTTTGTATGTTTTTAGTAGAGAAAGGGTTTCACCATGTTGGTCAGGTTGGTCTCAAACTCCTGACCTCAAGTGATCCACCTGCCTCAGCTTCCCAAAGTGCTGGGAGTACAGGCATGAGCCACCAAGCCCGGCCTTCACTGTTCTTTTTACATTTAATATTCATATATAATTTAAAAATTACAGGATAGTCAAAGAGACATGAAAATGTGATTTACAGGCAAGAGAAAAAGGTCAAAACTAACTTGCACATGATGCAGACTGAAATGAGCAAACACATTAAAATAAATCTTACAAAAATAATATTATTATAATATGTAAAATCTTGGAAACAGCCAAATGGAAATTGTCAAACTAAAAAATATGACATTTGAAAAGTTCACTAACTAGACTTCATAACAGATGAGACACAGAAAAGATCCATTAATTCAGACAGATCAATACAAACTACCCAAATCAAAACAAAGAAGGCCAGGCACAGTGCTTCACGTCTGTAATCACAGCACTTTAGGAGGCTAAGACAGGAGGATTGCTTGAGCCCAGGAGTTCAAGACCAGCCTGGGCAAAACAGCAAGACTTCACCTCTACAAAAAAATTTAATAGTAAAAATAATAAAATAAGAAATACTAAAGTAATTTCTTCAGACTGAAGGAAAATAATCTCAGATGGAAGTCTAGATCTGCAAAAAGGAATGAAGAGTACCAGAAAATACTGGGAACAAAACAGCTATATCTACTCTTACCGCTTTTATTCAACACTGTACCAGAGGTAACATCAAGTGCTATAAAGCAACAAAAAGAACTGAAGGCATGAAGACTGGAGGAAGAATTAAAACTATCTTTATGAGCCAGGCATGGTGGTTCACATCTGTAATCCCAGCACTTTAGGAGGCTAAGATGGGCGGATTACTTGAGATCAGAAGTTTGAGACCTGCCTAGCTGACAAACCCTATCTCTACTAAATCCCATCTCTACTAAAAATACCAAAAATAAGCCAGGCATGGTGGCATGTGCCTGTAACACCCGCTCCTAGGGAGGCTGAGGCAGAAGAATCACTTGAACCTCGGAGGCAGAGGTTGCAGTGAGCTGAGATCACACCACTGCACCCTAGCCTGGGCAACAGAGCGAGACTCTATCTCAAAAAAAAAAAAAAAAAAAAAAAAAACTTTATTATTCTCAGATAATGAGACTTTATAAACAGATGATCCAAAGGAATACACAAACCAGTAAAACTAATAATTGAATCTGGTAAGTTCAAAAGGTATAAGAACAATCAACACAAATCAAGTATATTTCTAAACACTCAATGAACCAATGGAAAATGACATTTTAAAAATAATACCATTTATAATAGAATCAAAAAACAAATACTTAGCAACAAAATTAACAAGAAGATGTGACAGACCTCTAATGCGAAAACTATGAAACTTTGCTAAAAGAAATGGAAGATCTCGGCTGGGCGCGGTGGCTCAAGCCTGTAATCCCAGCACTTTGGGAGGCCGAGGCGGGTGGATCACAAAGTCAAGAGATCGAGACCATCTTGGTCAACATGGTGAAACCCCGTCTCTACTAAAAATACAAAAAAAATAGCTGGGCATGGTGGTGCGTGCCTGTAATCCCAGCTACTCAGGAGGCTGAGGCAGGAGAATTGCCTGAACCCAGGAGGCGGAGGTTGCGGTGAGCCGAGATCGCGCCATTGCACTCCAGCCTGGGTAACAAGAGCGAAACTCCGTCTCAAAAAAAAAAAAAAAAAAGAAATGGAAGATCTCAATAAAGGTAGATATATCATGTTCAAGAGGAGGAAGATTCAGTATTACTAGGATGTGAATTTATAAACTCATCTATAAATTCAACACAATCCCAATCAAAACCCCAGCAAAGTTACTTTATGAATATTGACAAACTTGTATTATTTATATGAAAAAGTAAAAGACCCAGAATAGCCAACACAATATTGAAGGAGAAAAAGGTCAGACACTGCAAGATTTCAAATTAACTATAAAACTACAGTAAATCAAGACTGGCAAAACAATACACAAATAGATAAATGAAACAGAAAAGAGAGTCCAGAAATAGGCTGACAAAAATACAGTCAACTGACCTTTGACAATGAAATAAAGGCAAGTCAAAAGAAAAAGGATATTCTTTTCAACAAATGGTGCTGGAAAAACTACACAGCTACATGCAAAGAAAAAAAAAATTTAAACACCAAACTTAACATCTTTCACCAAAATTTAACTCACAATGGATCGCATAGCTGAGTGTATAGCACAAAACTATTAAACTCCTACAAGACAGCAATGGGGGAAAATCTTGGTAAACTTAGGCTTGGTGCTGATAGTATAGGAGAAAATCTTGGTAATCTTAGCCTTGGCAACGATGTTTCAAATACAGCACAAACTATAAGTGACTGATAAGTTGGACTTCATTAAAAACTTCCACTCTGCAAAAGGCACTATTAAGAGAATGAAAAGACAAGACACAGACTGACAGAAAATCTTTGCAAAACACATATATGATAAAGGACTAGAATTCAAAATATACCTTAAAGACGCTGGGTGCCGTGGTTCACGCCTATAATCCCAGCACTCTGGGAAGCGGAGGTCAGGAGTTCAAGACTAGCCTGGCCAACATGGTGAAACCCCATCTCTACTAAAAATACAAAAATTAGCCGGGTGTGGTGGTGCATGCCTGTAATTCCAGCTACTTGGGAGGCTGAGGCAGGAGAATCACTTGAACTGGGATGGTGAGGAGAAAGAAGTTGCAGTGAGCCAAGATCACGCCACTGCACTGCCACTTGGATAACAGAGTGAGACTCTGTCTCAATGGGAAAAAAAAAAAAAAATACACAGACACACACACACCCCTCTCCCTTAAATAACTCTTAGAACTCACTAATAAGGAAATGAATAATCCAATTAAAATGGACTAAGTGGGGAAAAAAAAAAATCTAAACAGACCTCCCACCAAAGAAGATATACAGGCCAGGAGTGGTGGTCATGCCTGTAATCCCAGCACTTTGGGAGGTTGAGGTAGGTGGATCACCTGAGGTCAGGAGTTAGAGACCAGCCTGACCAACATGGTAAAACCCTGACTCTACTAAAAATATAAAAATTAGCTGGGAGTGGTGTCATGCGCCTGTAATCCCAGCTACTCAGGAGACGGAGGCAGGAGAATCGCTTGAACCTGAAGGCAGAGGTTGCAGTGAGCCAAGATTATTCCACTACACTCCAGCCTGGGCAAGACAACAAATAAGTATATGTAGATACTCAGCACTACTGTGAAGAAAATAAAAGGAAAAGATGAGGGATGTGGGGTGTGTCCTAATCCATCCCTCATGTGGGGTGTGTCTTGATCTCTCTTAAGAGGATCTACATTAATGTTTTAAATTGGCTATTTTTAGGTATTATATACTACATTTAAAATGTAGGCTTCAGAATTTAAAGAGGAATTTCAAAGTTTTATAAACTTTTAACAATAAACAGCCTTGCCATTAACTAACATTAGAGACAGATTTTTACCTATAAATATTTCTGCACCTGTAAGGAATTTTAAATCACTCAATAGTGATTGATCAGACAAGAACAAGTACCATCTACTGATTCTAGTTTGTCTGTAATGCCATCCCTACAAAGAGCATATTTCCACTGGACCCTCCTTTCGTTAGCTGATTACTTGGCTCTAAAACATACACAAACTCCATGGTATAGATGCTGACACCTTAATTCACATTTCTAATAATAATAAAGTTGTAATATAGCATCCAACAGCATCCATTATATCAGAATATGCAAGAAAACTGATCTGAGATGTACTACTATGATATAAATCAACTAATGGAACAATCCATAAACCATGCTTTTTTTTTGGGGGGGGTAAATGTGGGTATTTTAATTTTCCTTAATAAGGACAAATATGGCCGGGCGCGGTGGCTCAAGCCTGTAATCCCAGCACTTTGGGAGGCCAAGGCGGGTGGATCACAAGGTCAAGAGATCGAGACCATCCTGGTCAACATGGTAAAACCCCGTCTCTACTAAAAATACAAAAAAGTAGCTGGGCATGGTGGCGCGTGCCTGTAATCCCAGCTACTCAGGAGGCTGAGGCAGGAGAATTGCCTGAACCCAGGAGGCGGAGGTTGTGGTTAGCTGAGATCACGTCATTGCACTCCAGGCTGGGTAACGAGCGAAACTCCGTCTCAAAAAAAAAAAAAAAAAGGACAAATACAATCATGAGAAGTTTCTTTGGGAGTTTTGTCATCTGCCATTTACAGAGAGAAAGAAGTTATGCAGCATTTAGCCTAGGAATTAAGTGTCCACCAACCTACAAAGACTCTCCACAGCTCAAGGAGATAATAAGGGCCAGAAAGCCTTAATACCAGTGACCCCAAAAATGCAAAGACCCTCCTAGGAAGCTACTTCAAAAATGTAAAAAGCGAGATCTAAATTGTGAGATTATACTTTTTCAAGTTTTTTTACTTTTAAGTTCAAGGGTACGTGTGCAGGTTTCTTATACAGGTTAACTCACATCACAGGGGTTTGTTTCACAGATTATTTCATCACCCAGGTATTAAGCTTAGTACCCATTAGTTATTTTTTCTGATTCTCTTCCATCCTCCCACCCTTCACCTTCCAACAGGCCTCAGTGTTTTAGCGTCCCTCTATGTGCCCATGTATTCTCATCACTTAGCTTCCACTTATGAGAACATGTGGTACTTGGTTTTCTGTTCCCACATTAGTTTACTATGAATAATGGCCTCCAGCTTCATCCATCCATATTCCTACAAAGAAAATGATCTTGTTCTTTTTGATGGCTGCATGGTATTCCATGGTGTATATATACACCACATTTTGTTTACCCAGTCTACCACTGATGGGCATTTAGGTTGATTCTACATCCTTGCTATCAGAAATAATGCTCTAGTGAGCATGTGCACATGTCTTTATGGTAGAAGGATTTATATTCCCTTGGGTATACACCCAATAATGAGATTGCTGGGTTGAATGGTAGTTCTCTTTTTAGGTCATTGAGGAATCACCACACTGCTCTCTACAATAGTTGGACTAATTTATACTCCCACCAACTCTGTATAAGTGTTCCTTTTTCTCTGCAACGTCTCCAGTATCTGTTATTTTTTGACTTTTTAATAATAGTCATTCTGACTGGTGTGAGATGGTATTTCATTGTGATCTGATTTACATTTCTCTAATTATCAGTGGTGTTGAGTGTTTTTCCATATGCTTGTTGGTCACTGTATATCTTCATTTAAAAAGTGTTGTATTCATGTCCTTTACTCACTTAACAGGTTTTGTTCTTGGAAATTTAAGTTCTTTATAGGTATTAGATATTAGATCTTTGTCAGATGCATAGTTTGCAACACTTTTCTTCCATTCTGCAGACTGTGTTTACTTTGTTAATAGTTTATTTCGCTGGGCAGAAGCTCTTTAATTAGATCCCATTTGTCAATTTTTGCTTTTGTTGTAATCACTTTTGGGGTCTTTGTCATAAAATCTTTGCTCATTCCTGAGTCCAGAATGGTATGCCTAGGTTGTCTTCCATATTTTTTATAGTTTTAGGTCTTAGAGACTTTAAACCATCTTAAGTTTTGTATATGGTGAAAGGAAGGCGTCCAGTTTCAATCTTCTGCATACAGCTAGCCAGTTACCTCAGCACCATTTATTGAGTAGGGAGTCCTTTGCCTATTGTTTGTTTTTGTCAGCTTTGTTAAAGATCAGATGGTTGTGGGTGTGCAGCCTTATTTCTGAGCTCTCTATTCCATTGGTCTATGTGTCTGTCTGTTTTTGCCCCAGTACCATGCAGTTTTGTTTCCTGTAGCCCCTCATAGTACAGTTTGAAGTCTGGTAGATGCCTCCATCTTTGTTTTTGCTTAGGAGTGCCTTGACTATTTGTGCTCTTTTTTAGTTCCATATCAATTTTTTAACATTTTTTTCTAGATCTATGAAGAATGTCATTGGTAGTTTGACAGGAATATCATTGAATCTATAAACTGTTTTGTGCAGTATGGCCGTTTTAATGATACTGATTCTTCCCATGAATGTGGAATGTTTTTCTATTTGTGTCATCTTTGATTTCTTTGAGCAGAGTTTTCTAGTTCTCCTTGTAGGTATCTTTCTCCTCCCTGGTTAGCTGTCTTTCTAGGTATTTTAATCTTTTTGTGACAATTGTGAATGAGATTTGTGTTCCTAATTTGGTTCTTTGCTTGACTATTGTTGGTGTACTGGAATGCTAGTGATTTCTGTACGTTGATTTTATATCCTGAGACTTTGCTGATGTTTCAGCTTAAGGAGCCCAAGATTATGAAGTTTTCTAAATATAGAATCATGCCATCTGCCAAGGACATAGACAGGGATAGTTTGACTTTCTTTCTTCCTATTTAAATATCCTTTATTTCTTTACCTTGCCTGATTCCTCTGGCCAGGGCTTCCAATACCATGTTGAATTAGGTGGTGATAGAGGACATACCTGTCTTGTGCCAGATTAAGACAAATGCTTCTAGTCTTGGCCCATCCAGTATGATGCTGGATATGGGTTTGTCTTAGTATTTTGAGGTATGTTCCTTAAGTACCTAGTTTATCAAGAGATTGTAAACATGAAAGGTTAAATTTTATCAAAAGCTTTTTCTGTATCTATTCATATAATCATGGTTTTATTTTATTTATTTATTTTTGAGACGGAGACTTGTTCTGTTGCCAGGCTGGAGAGCAGTGGCACAATCTCAGTTCACTGCAACCTCTGCATACCAGGTTCAAGCAATTCTGCCTCAGCCTCTCAAGTAGCTGGGACTACAGGCGCACACCCCCATGCCCAGCTAATTTTTATATATATATATATATTTTTTTTTTTTTTTTGAGACGGAGTTTTCGCTCTTGTTACCCAGGCTGGAGTGCAATGGCGCAATCTCGGCTCACCGCAACCTCCGCCTCCTGGGTTCAGGCAATTCTCCTGCCTCAGCCTCCTGAGTAAGCTGGGATTACAGGCACGTGCCACCATGACTAGCTAATTTTTTGTATTTTTAGTAGAGACGGGGTTTCACCATGTTGACCAGGATGGTCTCGATCTCTCGACCTCGTGATCCACCCGCCTCGGCCTCCCTAAGTGCTGGGATTACAAGCTTGAGCCACCGCGCCCAGCCTAATTTTTGTATTTTTAATAGAGACTGGGCTTCACCATGTTGGCCAGGATGTTCTCCATCTCTTGACCTCGTGATCCGCCCAAAGCACTTGGCCTCCCAAAGTGCTGGGATTATAGGTGTGAGCCACTGCGCCTGGCCCATGTAATTTTTTAGTTGTTTATGTGATGAATCACATTTACTGATTTGCATACTTTGAACCAACCGTGTATCCCAGTGACAAAAGTCTGCTTGATCATGGCAGATAAGTTTTTTGATGTGCTGCTGGATTTGGTTTGCCAGCATTCTGTTGAGGATTTTTGCATCTATGTTCATCAGGCAGGCCAGCCTAAAATTTTCTTTTTTTGTTGTGTCTCTGTTAGGTTTTGATATCAGGATAATGTTGGCCTCACAGAAAGAGTTAGGGAGGAGTCCCTCCTCTTCTTTGTACATCTGGTAGAATCTGACTACAAATCATCTGGTCCTGGGTTTTTCTGCTTGATTACTGATTCAGTTTCAGAACTCATTATTGATCTGTTCGGAGATCCAATTTCTTTTTGGTTGTCTCAAGAGGGTGTATGTACCTAGGAATTTTTACATTTCTTCTAGATTTTCTAGTTTGTATGCAGAGAGGTGTTCATAACAGTCAATGATTATTCATATTTCTGTGGAGTCAGTAGTAATATCCTCTTTGTTGTTGCTAATTGTGTTTATCTGGATCTTTTCTTTTCTTATTAGTCTAGTGAATAATTTTTTTTTTTTTTTGAAAAACCAAATCCTAAATTCACTGATCTTTTGAATGGTTTTTCATGTCTTTTTTTTTTTTTGAGACGGAGTTTCGTTCTTGTTACCCAGGCTGCAGTGCAATGGCGCGATCTCGGCTCACTGCAACCTCCGCCTCCTGGGTTCAGGCAATTCTCCTGCCTCAGCCTCCTGGGTAGCTTGGATTACAGGCACGCGCCACCATGCCCAGCTAATTTTTTGTATTTTTAGTAGAGATGGGGTTTCACCATGTTGACCAGGATGGTCTCGATCTCTCGACCTCGTGATCCACCCGCCTCGGCCTCCCAAAGTGCTGGGATTACAGGCGTGAGCCACTGTGCCCGGCCTGGTTTTTCATGTCTTAATCTCCTTCCATTCAACTTTGACTTTGGTCATTTCTTGTATTCTGCAAGTTTGGGGATTGGTTTGTTCTTGGTTTTCTAGTTACTCTTTATGTGATGTTAGGTTGTTAAATTGAGATCTTTTTAACTTTTTGATGTGAACACTTAGTGCTATAAATTTTCCTCTTTGCACTGCATTAGCCGTGTTCCTGAGATTCTGGTATACTGTATCTTTGGTCTCATTAGTTTCAAAGAACTTGGTTTCTGCCCTAATTTCATGATTTACCCAAAAGTCATTCAGAGGAAGGTGGTTTAATTTCCATGTAATTGTATAGTTTTGAGCAATTTTCTTAGACTTGATTTCTAATTTTATTGTGCTGTGGTCCAAGAGAGTGGCTGTTATGATTTCAGTTCTTTTGCATCTGCAGAGGATTGTTTTATGTCCCATTGTGTGGTCAGTTTTACAGTATGCGCCATGCGGTGATGAAAAGAATGTATGTTCTGTTGTTTTGAGGTACAGAGTTCTGCAGATGTCTATCAGGTCCATCTGATCCAGTGCAGAGTTCAGATCCTGAATATCTGTTAATTTTCTGCCTTGATGATCTTTCTAATATCGTCTGTGGGGTCTTAAACTCTCCTACTACTATGATATAGGAGTCTACGTCCCTTTGAAAGTCTCTAAGAACTTACTTTATGAATCTGGGTGCTCCTGTGTTGGGTGCATATATATTTAGGATAGTTAATTCCAAATTCATCCATGTCTCCCTGCAAAGGACATGAACCCATCGTTTTTTATGGCTGCATAGTATTCCATGGTATACCCAATATACTAGAAACTGGGAGGCAGAGGTTGCAGTGAGCCGAGATCGGGCCATTGCACTCCAGCCTGGGCAGTAAGAGTGAAACTCCTTCTCAAAAAAAAAAAAAAAGAAAGAAAGAAAGAAAGAAATTTAGAATTTCATAACAAATGTTAACTTTGATATGATACGGTGATATTCACTAGAAACTACTGATGTAAACAAAGTTGTCTGTCCTGATCAATATGCCCAGATTGCTTTACTTTAATACACAAGTGTTTCATCCTGTCAGCCTAACAACCTACAAGTGTCCCTGTTTTCATTTATTACTTCTATAACATATAACCTTAGAAACCAAATACTTATTTGAATTGTCTGAAATAAAACTAAACAGCCTCTAAATAAAAGCCTTGGGGGGGGGGCTCTAATATAAATATAGAAATGTTACACATATTTTCATAAAATTTCAATTAACCATTTAAAGACTTTGGAAATTTTTACAATGTTATCTGAAAATAAACATGGGTTTTATAGTCACACAGTGAGGGGTTCAGATCCTATTACTATACTTACTAGCTGTGTAAACTTGGAAAGATAATAAACCACCTTCCCTAACTGTTTATATTCTTTTAAAAAAAAAATCACCATCACCTAATTAATGGTTGCTGTGAGATTAAGTGTGACACTGTTTTTTAAGTAAACAATTAAATTTTGTTTAATTAAACAATGATTGAGTGCTGGGCACAGTGGCTCACACCTGTAATCCTAGCACTTTGGGAGGCCAAGGTGGAAAAAAAAATCACTTGAGTCCATGAGTTCAAGAACAGCTTCAGAAAAAAAAAAAAAAGGCAACATCTCATCTCTACAAAAAAAATTTAAAAATCTACTCAGGCGTGGTAGCTCATATTATAGTCCTAGCTACTTGGGAGGCTGAGGCAGGAGGATCACTTGACCCCTGGAGTTCAAGGCTGCGGTGAGCTTTGACTGCACCACTGCACCAAAGTCTGCATGACAGAGTAAGATCTATCTCAAAAATTTTTAAAAAGTGAACTTTCATACCTGTTTTAAGCACTGATACATAAAGTCAATATGGCAAATTTACTGAATTTTACAGTCAAACAAAATTTTCCAATTCTTTTTCAACATGTTTATTTCTTGAGTATCTATATAGAGTGTTAACTTTCTGTACCAAACAGCTTTTAAACACTTTATTCTTTTCTTGTCCTCTGTTACTGAGACATTTCCACATGGCTTAAGCAGTAGAAATCCTTAAGACTACAGTCACAAAAAAAAAAAGACTACAGTCACATATGGGAAAGAATAAGCAAGCCTAACTCCTCACACTCCTACATCATAAATAAGCTTCCAGAAATCAATGTCTCTGTCTGCTATTTACTAGTAATATAACTTTACCCGAGCTATTCTCTCTCTGGGCCTTAATTCTTCATACTCAAAAAAAAAAAAAAAAAAAAATGGAGATATCTATCTCCAATAACATGGCCAATTACATAGAACACAACTACCACTAAAATTATTAAAACTAAATACATTAGAAAATATACATTCTTAAAAGTCTCAAAGAGCTAATGTTAAAGAATTACAAGCCCAAAACATAAGAGAGAGTAGGAATTCATAAAGATAAACAGAACACTGAAGCCAGGTTAGCTCCTGACAGAAGGCAAACTCAGGCTTTGGTTTTCATAGTCTCATAATGATAGAAGCCAAGCTCATGACCACCCCCTTAGTGGTGAGTCTGATAAGAGACCCCTATACCATATGGCTGGAACCAGTAAAATGAACGAAAGAAAACCTGTCCCATTCTAACCTAATCCCCTAAGAACTTCAAAGAAAGCTGCTTTGGTACTGAGCAAAAAAGAAAGATGGGAGAAAGGAGAGTTACTGACAGTTATTAGCAGGAATCAGCAATATCTGCGTCTCTGGCCTTTTTCTGTAAAGGGCCAGAGACACAGATATTTTAGGCCTTAGCTGACTGTGGTGCCTGCTGTAGGCCCAGTAACTCCAGAGGCTGAGGCAGAAAGATCCATTAAGCCCCGCAGTTTAAGAATGCAGTAAGCTATGATTGTGCCACTGCAAGACCACTGCCCGACATCCTGGGAAACAGAGGGAGACTCTGTCTCTAAAAAATAAATATTTCAGGCTTTGAAGGCAATATGATCTCTGTTTTAACAACCAGTTCTGCTGTTGTAGCATGAAAACAGCCAGAGACAATACATAAACCAACGAGCACGGATGTATTCAATAAAGACTTACAGGCACTGAAGTTTGAATTTCATATAATTTCCATGTCACAAATTATTTTTTCCAACCATTTAAAAATGTAAAAAAAAAAAAAAAAAAAAAAAAAAAAACACAAAACACAAAACACTACTAGCTTGCAGCCCAAACAAAATAGGTGACACAAGCTACAGTTTCTCTTGACTTGTAACAAGGCACACACCACTTCAGCCACCACCTTACACACACACACACACACACACACACACGCACACAGATTTGAGGCTCTAATTCCCATTACCCAGGTGAAGCAAAAAACATCAGGCCATAAACATTTAGAAGATACATGTGCAAATCCCACAAATAATGTCCCAAGAAAAATTAACAAGCAGGAAAAAAACGAAGCACCACAAATGAAAGCAAGCAAGCAAAGAATAGAAACACACACACAAATTTCAGATATTAGAAAAGATCATATAGAGAATATAAAATAACTGTTTTCTAATGTTTAAAAGAACAAACAGGCCTGAAAGGGCCATATATATGAGAAGGGAAATAATCATTAAAAAATGACTTCACAAGCTGGGTGTGGTGGCTCATGCCTTTCACACTTTGGGAGGCTGAGGTGGGCTGATCAGTTGAGTCCCGGAGTTCAAGACCAGCCTGGGCAACAGAGTGAGACCCTGTCTCCACAAAAAATAAAATAAAGTAAAAAAATAGATGAGTGTGGTGGCTTGCACCCACAGTCCCAACTACTCAAGAGGCTGAGAGAGGAGGATCACTTGAGCCCAAGGGAAAGAGCCTGGAGTGAGCCGAGATCACACCACTGCCCTCCAGCCTGGGCAACAGAGAAAAAATGACTTAGCAAATGTAAAGAACTAAAAAGAATTTCTAAAATTGTAAAACACAAAGAACTGAAATTAAAAATCAAATCAGGCTTGGCACAGTAGTTCACACCTGTAATCCCAGCACTTTGGGAGGCCAAGGCGGGGGATCACTTGAGGTCAGGAGTTCGAGACCAGCATGGCCAACTTGGTGAAACGCTGTCTCTACTAAAAATACAAAAAATCAGCTGGGCATGATGGTAGGCGCCTGTAATCCCAGCTACCTGGGAGGCTGAGGCATAAAAATCACTTGAAAACAAGAGGTGGAGGTTGCAGTGAGCCAAGATCATGCCACTGCACTCCAGCCTGGGCAATAGAGCGAGAGACTCCATCTCAATAAAATAAATAAATAAATAAAAAAAAATAAAATAAAATCATTGAAAAGTAGTGAACTTAATACATACATCTGAAGAAACTATCCACAGTGAAAAAAGAAAAATACATATTTAAAAAAAAAGAAATAGAAAAAAAGGTTAAGAAAACATGTAAAAAAGTCAGGCACTTTCCTACAGTGGCTTGCACCTATAATTCCAGGAACTTGGGAGGCTAAGGTGGGAAGATCACTTCAATCCAGGAGTTCGAGGCTTCAGTGAGCTATGATCATATCCCTGCACTCCAGCTGGAAAACAAAGCAAGAGCCTGTCAGAAGAAAGAAAAAGGAGGAAGGAGGAAGAAGAACAGGAGGAGGAGAAAGAAAAAATATATAAGAAAGAGTGGCTGGGCTCACGCCTGTAATCCTAGCACTTTGGGAGGCCAAGGCAGGCAGATCACAAGGTTAAGCGACTGATACCATCTTGGCTAACGCGGTAAAACCCACCTCTACCAAATATACAAAAAATCAGCTGGGTTTGGTGGCACATGCCTGCAGTCCCAGCTACTCAGGTGGCTGAGGCAAGAGAATCGCTTCAACCTGGGAGGCAGAGGTTGCAGTGAGCCGAGATCATGCCACTGCACTCCAGCCTGGGCAACAGAGTGAGACTCTAGTCAAAAAAGAAAAAAGAAAAGAAAGAAAGAGTAAGAAAATCTAATATACAAGGACATACTTCATTTTATTGCACTTTGCTTTACTGTACTTCACAGACACAGCATTTTTTTTTTTAAACAAATTTAAAGTTTGTAGCAACCCTGGTCAAGCAAGTCGACAGGTGCCATCTTTCAACGGTATGTGCTCACTTCCTGTCTCTGTGTCAGATTTTGGCCATTCTTGCAATATTTCAATCTTGTTTTTACTTTTTTATGTATTTATTTATTTTTAGAGACAGCATCTCACTCTCACCCAGGCCGGAGTGCAGTAGTATGATCATCATAGCATACTGCCACCTCATACCCATGGGTTCAAGCAATCCTCCTGCCTCAGCCTCCCGAGTACCTAAGACTGCAAATGCATACCACCCTGCCCAGCTTATTTTTCAAGTTTTTGTACAGATGAGGTCTCATCACGTTGCCGAGGCTAGTCTCAAACTCCTGGCCTTAAAGCAAACCTCTCACCTCAGCCTTCTAAAGCACCAGCATTACAGGTGTAAGCCGTCACATTTAGCTTCAAACTTTTTCATTATTATATCTGTTATGGTGATATGTGATCAGTGATACTCGACATAACTATTATAATTGTTCTGAGGCACCAAAAACCATGTCCATATAAGACAGGGAATTTAATCAATAAATGTTGTGTAGGCCGGGCGCGGTGGCTCAAGCCTGTAATCCCAGCACTTTGGGAGGCCGAGACGGGTGGATCACGAGGTCAAGAGATCGAGACCATCCTGGTCAACATGGTGAAACCCCGCCTCTACTAAAAATACTAAAAATTAACTGGGCATGGTGGCGCGTGCCTGTAATCCCAGCTACTCAGGAGGCTGAGGCAGGAGAATTGCCTGAACCCAGGAGGCGGAAGTTGCGGTGAGCCAAGATCGCGCCATTGCACTCCAGCCTGGGTAACAAGAGCGAAACTCTGTCTCAAAAAAAAAAAAAAAAGAAAGTAGAAGGAAATAACAGAAGTGATCAAGTGTGTGTGGTGGCACACACCTATGGCCCCAGCCGGTTAGGAGACTGAGACAGGAGGATTACTTGAGCCCAGGAGTTTGAGACCAGACTGGGTGATAAAACAAGATCCTCCATCTCAAAAACCTGCTATGATGATACATTGGTTAGAAAATAAATGACAGGCCGGGCGCGGTGGCTCAAGCCTGTAATCCCAGCACTTTGGGAGGCCGAGGCGGGTGGATCACGAGGTCGAGAGATCAAGACCAACCTGGTCAACATGGTGAAACCCCGTCTCTACTAAAAATACAAAAAATTAGCTGGGCATGGTGGTGCGTGCCTATAATCCCAGCTACTCAGGAGGCTGAGGCAAGAGAATTGCCTGAACCCAGGAGGCGGAGGTTGCGGTGAGCCAAGATCGCGCCATTGCACTCCAGCCTGGGTGACAAGAGCGAAACTCCGTCTCAAAAAAAAAAAGAAAATAAATGACAAAAACACAGTGATAAGTAGAGAGAAAACCAAATAGTAAGGGCCATCAAAGCCAGAACTTGTATTAAAAAAAAAAACCAACAACTCCCGCTCAGTGGAGGCAGCTATTATTCTGATCTTTGTGACAGTTTTTTGCTTTGCTTCATAATTTTAAGTCCTACTTATACATAAACAACATAGTTTTTAGGTTTTGGGGTACATGTGTAGAACATGCAAGATTGTTGCCTAGGTACACACATGGCATTGTGGTTTTCTGCCTTCCGTCCCCTCGCCTGTATCTGTCATTTCTCCCCATGCCATCTCCTCCCACCTCCCCAGGAATGTCATTTTCATCCCCATCTTCTTCATCCTGTTTTCTCACTCCTTTATAGGTAACCATTTTTGTAAGTCTTTGATTAATAAATTGGCAAACCTCTGGCAAAAATAATTAAGGATAAAAAAAAAAAAGCAGCCAGACACAGTAGCTCACACCTGTTATTCCAATACTGGGAGGCTGAGGCAGAAGTATCACTTGAGCCCAGAAGTTCGAGATCTACCCTGGAATCACAGCCAAGACCTCATCTCCACAAAGAGTTTCAATAAGGGCAAGGGGATGGTGAAGTTGGAGGGAAGCACTTCTGGTTTGTTTGCCTGGGCAATTACAACACTAACATTCACTCGGTAATTTCCTTTAAACTGCACGTTTTATGCATTCTCATGTATATAGATGGTCCATAATGTATGATGGTTCAACTTACAACCTTCAGACTTTAGAACAGTGCAAAATCTATATGCATTCAGTAGAATACTTCAAATTTTGAATTTTTATCTTTTCCCAGGCTAGCAATATGCAGTACAATACTTTCTCATAATGCTGGGCAGCAGCAGAAAGCAGCAGCGCTTGCAAACAACTTATCCTCAGTAGTACATACTGTGTTGCCAGATGATTCTGTCCAAAACATGTAGGCTAACATGTTTTGAGCATATTTAAGGAAGGCTAGGCTAAACTATTACATTCAGTAGGTTAGGTGTATCAAATGCATTTTCAACTTAGTATTTCCTTCTCTTTTTTTTTTTTTTTTGAGACGGAGTTTTGCTCTTGTTGCCCAGGCTAGAGTGCAATGGCATGATTTGGCTCGCCGCAACCTCCACCTCCCAGGTTCAAGGGATTCTCCTGCCTCAGCCTCCACTACAGGCATGCGCCACTATGCCCAGCTATTTTTTTCTTCTTTTAGTAGAGACAGTGTTTCCCCATGTTGGTCAGGCTGGTCTCGAACTCCCAACCTCAGGTGATCCGCCCACCTTGACCTCCCTAAGTGCTGGAATTACAGGCGTGAGCCAAAGCGCCAGGCCAACTTGCGGTATTTTCAACAACTGTTTTCAACTTACGATGGGTTTATCAGGATGCAACCCCATTATAAGTCAGGGAGCATCAGTATATGAACGAAAAGGAAAAATAACAACCGCATATGACTACTATGGTAATTTAATATATGCCAATATAACCCTGGTCGCTAGAGTGCATTTTTTTAAAAAGCTACCATAATTATAAAATGTTTTGTATCCTCCACAGTGCCTACGCATAAGGAAGTTGGTCATGATAGGTGCTCAAATATTTTGATCAATAAATGAAACACATTCCATTCTGATTAAATGGAGTAAAAGACAAGTTAGATCTGAATGATACCCTAAACCAATCCCCATTCTACAAGCCCAGAGACTGAATTCTTTACATCCCAGTAGGCAATCTTCCCCGTCTTCAGCATTTTCCTGATCTCTTTCTCTTTTCATTCATAGCATACCTCTGTTCTGCCCTACTAAACTGTAAGAAGCTGTGCATTAAATGCTTAGAATCCTATATATAATCTGAAATTTAAGACCAAAAAAAGGAGAAAGAAGAGAGGTTAAAGTTAAGGGGAAATGGTACACAAGACGTACACAAGAAGGGAATTTGAGACAAAAACCAGTGAAGACAGAATGTAAGTATCCTTAAATGAAAACATCCGAGATAGCGGCTTTTTAATTCTAATGATTCAAGGAGCCAGGAAACAGTGAAATAAAGCAGACAAATCATCTACTGTCCCTTCAGACCCAGGTACCATACCAAAATGTATCTACTGTTTTTCTCCTAAAATCATCTCAGCAACAAAATAAAACAAATATACCTCTGAAAGCTACAAGACCCTTCTGGAAAAAAAATCAGCTCCTTCTCGTTACTTGGGAAAGAAACTTTTTCTTTTTTCTTTTTCCCTTTTTCTCTTTTAAAAGACAGGGTCTTGCTCTATTGCCCAGGTTGCTGGACTACTACCATGGCATGATCATTATGGCTCACTGTGACCTTGAACTCCTGGGCTCGAGTGATCCTCCCATGTCAGCCTCCCCAATAGCTAGGACCACAGGCACACACTACAATGCTTGGCCAGTTTTTATGTTTGTTTTGGTAGAGACAGGGTCTTATTATGTTGCCCAAGCAGATTTCAAACTGCTAGCCTCAAGCAATCTTACTGCCTTGACCTCCCGAAATGGTGGGAACGCTTTATTTTTTAATCAATTTATTCACTATGTATTACCTATATATAATTCAAAAGATTAAACGCAAATACCCTTCAGAACCAAACTCACTCAATAAAACTACAGTACATTCATATAATAAGATATTGTGTCTCCATAAAAAAGAATGAGAAACATCTTATATACCAATATGAAGTCCTCTCCAGAATATAAGTGGAAAAAAAAAAGTACAGAACAGTATATGCAGTATGCTACCTTTGATATATGAAATGAGAATACATATATTTTATTTTTGAGAGAAAAATATTAGATTTATTAATCAAAGACTTACAAAAATGGTTACCTATAAAGGAGTGAGAAAACAGGATGAAGAAGATGGGGATGAAAATGACATTCCTGGGGAGGTGGGAGGAGATGGCATGGGGAGAAATGACAGATACAGGCGAGGGGACGGAAGGCAGAAAACCACACTGCCACGTGTGTACCTAGGCAACAATCTTGCATGTTCTACACATGTACCCCAAAACCTAAAATGAAATAAAAATAAATAAATAAAAGAAAATGACATTCCTGGCTAGGCACAATGCCTCATGCCTGTAATCTCAGCACTTTGGGAAGCCGAGGAAGGAGGACTGTTTCAGGCCAGGAGTTCAGGCAACACAGAGAGACCCCATCCCTACTAAAATAAAATGCAATATAAAAAAAATAATTATCAAGGCACGGGGGCAGGTACCTATAGTATCAGCTACTCAGAAGGCTAAGGCAGGAGGATGGCTTGAACCCAAGAGTTCAAAGCTACAATGTATAATCATGCCACTGCACTCCAGTCTGGGTGACAGAGCAAGATCCAATCTCTAAAAACAAAGAAAATACGATTCTTAAGTATAACTTTCTCTTTCTGAATTATGTAAGTGCTTTACATATTCAAAGAATAAAATCAAGTTTATTTTTATTATTATTTTTTTGAAACAGGGTTTCACTCTGTCACCCTCGTTGGAGTGCAGTGCGCAATCACAGCTCACCGAGCCTCAACCTCCCAGGCTCAAGCAAACCTCCCATCTCAGACTCAAAAAGTGTTTGGATTGCCGGGTGTGGTGGCTCATGCCTGTAATACCAGCACTTTGGGAGGCTGAGGCGGGTGGATCAAGAGGTCAAGAGAGGGCCGGGCGCGGTGGCTCAAGCCTGTAATCCCAGCACTTTGAGAGGCCGAGGCGGGTGGATCACGAGGTCGAAAGATCGAGACCATCCTGGTCAACATAGTGAAACCCCGTCTCTACTAAAAATACAATAAAACTAGCTGGGCATGGTGGCGCATGCCTGTAATCCCAGCTACTTAGGAGGCTGAGGCAGGCGAATTGCCTGAGACCAGGAGGCGGAGGTTGCGGTGAGCCGAGATCGCGCCATTGCACTCCAGCCTGGGTAACAAGAGCGAAACTCCGTCTCAAAAAAAAAAAAAAAAAAAAAAAAAAAAAGAGGTCAAGAGAGTAAGATCATCCTGGCCAACATGGTGAAAAACCAAAGTATTTGGATTACAGGCGTGAGCCATAGCATCCAGCCAAATTAAGTCTAAAAACGGGAAAAGCAAAATCCTAAAATGAAATAAGTATATCAAATTGGTAACCATCAAACTGAGAAAATCATGATTTCAAATGACTTCTGAACACAGTACTGCTTACAGTGGGTACCTTCTTAGTAGGATACAGTCTAAGGACAAATAGAAATTCAAAGAAATTTTGAGTCTCATTGAGCAGTTTCATATTTTTGAAACTATTTTATAAATACTTAGAAAAAACAAATACAGCAATGTTAATAAAAACTATGATTTTCAATGTAAAAGAGATTAAAACAAAAATAATTTCACAAACCAACAGGAAGAGGAGGAAGAGGAATAGGGAGAAAAGGAAGAAATCCATAATGTTAAATGTGAATCAGAATTATCAAGATGATATCATCCTTTTTACTCTCTCCTGTCAGAGCCTCAATGATAGCACAATAACAAGCAGCATACTTAGCATCTAAATACTGGTTTCTAAATACAATCCTCGGCAGGGTGTGGTGACTCAAGTCTGTAATCCCAGCACTTTGGGAGGCTGAGGCAGGCGGATCACCTGAGGTCAGGAGCCTGAGACCAGCCTGGTCAACACAGTGAAACCCTGTCTCTATTAAAAATACAAAAAAAAAGCGCCGGGCGTGGTGGCTCAAGCCTGTAATCCCAGCACTTTGGGAGGCCGAGGCGGGTGGATCACGAGGTCAAGAGATCGAGACCATCCTGGTCAACATGGTGAAACCCCATCTCTACTAAAAGTGCAAAAAATTAGCTGGGCATGGTGGCACGTGCCTGTAATCCCAGCTACTCAGGAGGCTGAGGCAGGAGAATTGCCTGAGCCCAGGAGGTGGAGGTTGCGGTGAGCCGAGATCGCACCATTGCACTCCAGCCTGGGTAACAAGGGCGAAACTCCGTCTCGAAAAAAAAAATAAAATAAATAAATAAATAAAAAATAAAAATACAAAAATTAGCCAAGCAAGGTGGTGTGCACCTGTAATCCCAGCTACTCCAGAAGGTGAGGCAGGAGAATCGTTTGAACCCAGGAGGCAGAGGTTGCAGTGAGCCAAGATTGTGCCACTGCACTCCAGTCTGGGCGACAGAGCAAGACTCCATCCCAAAAAAGAAAAAATTAAAAATTAAATAAATATACAAATAAATACAATCCTCCACTGCAAAAAGACCAAGTTTCTTGAAGAAATTGCTGATTCCGAGTCTAAAGCAGGAAAAGTCCATGATGAGCCAAGATATCTTGTACCCAAAAGCAAGAAATCACTCAAAGACTAATGGGTTCAGGATCAGAAGCCTGTCTGAATGCATTCCACTGTCCTTATTTGAGACAATTTGAGCATTTTTAAAAAGTCTACAAATGACTTTCATACAACAAAAATTCATGAGCCCATTAAAAAACTGATTTGCGCCAGGAGCAGTGGCTCACACCTGTAATCCCAGCACTTTGGAAAGCTAAGGCAGGCGGATTATGAGGTCAGGAGTTCGAGACCAGCCTGACCAATATGGTGAAACCCTGTCTCCACTAAAAATACAAAAATTAGACGGGTGTGGTGGCACACACCTGTAATCCCAGCTACTCAGGGGCTGAGGTAGAAGAATCACTTGAACCCGGGAGATGGAGGTTGCAGTGAGCTGCAATAGTGCCACTGCATTCCAGCCTGGGCGACAAAGTGAGACTCCATCTCAAAAAAACAACAAATTCATACCGTACATGACTATTACACAAATCCTCACTCCAAAAATTAAGAAAAAATTAAGCATTTACTGTTCTCTTTTAATAGGAACTGTTGTTCACTCACAGTTGATAAAGGTTACAAAGGTCTTGTTAACTGAAGAATGATAGCTAATAAATGAAAAAGAATTACAGAATTAGAAAAATCACCATTTTGCAATCCTTAAATACCTAAGGATCAACCAGGATGCTAAAATTATTACAGAAGGAATACTGAGGAATGGAATACTTATATGGTACCAAAGTATCAGACCCACAGATTATTGTACATAACAGAAGGAAAAATTTACTTTTAAAATGGAGACATAAGCAAACCCAACTTAAACCTATCAAACTTATATCACTGATAAGACAGCTGACATTACACGACTCCTATAATATACAACATGACATACAACATGAAGTATTCTTGCCAAAACTTTTTAACATGAATCTATTCAATCCTTTACAATATAACTTCCAGTTTACAGGATATACAAGGACCAGAAGAACAAGTTAAAAAATCAAAGAAACAATCAGAAAACTCTAGAAAACAGGCCATTCTACAAGATGATTGGTCTCTTCCAAGAAATTTTAATGTCATAGTGAGAAGAAACTTCCTAGATTAGGAGACTAAAAAGAGACAATCAAATGAAATGCAAAAAAAAAGTAACTGAGCTCTCTTTTGAAAAAAGCCATTTTTCAGGACAATAGGAAAAATTCGAATATAAACAATATTAAAAGTTATTTGGGTATTATTTTTCTTAGGTATTGGTAACGGCATATGGTGAAATGAAAAATATCTATTTCTCAGGAAATCTATACCAAGTATTTTGCAGTAAACTTGTCACAATGCACACAACTTTTTTTCTTGAGATGTGGTTTCGCTCGTCATACAGGCTGGAGTGCAATGGTACAATCTCAGCTCACTGCAACCTTTGCCTCCCAGGCAAAAATTATTCTCCTGCCTCAGTCTCCTGAGTAGCTGGAATTACAGATGCCCACCATCATACCCAGTAAATTTTTGCATTTTTAGTAAAGACGGGGTTTTCAACATCTTGGCCAGGCTGGTCTTGAATTCCTGACCTTAGGTAATCCACCTGCCTTGGCTTCCCAAAGTGCTGGGGTTACAGGTGTGAGTCAGCACCCAGCCACAACTTACTTTCAAAAGGTTCTGCAAAAATCACATAGGGAACAATAAAGCAAATACGGATGGCATAGCATTATCTTTTCAATCTAGTTGACAGACATATTAGTTTTCTCTTCCAACTTTTACACTTCTTTAAGATTTTAATCATAAAAGAGTAGGGGCTGGGTGCAGTGGCTCATGCCTGTAATACCAGCACTTTGGGAGGCCAAGGCGGGTGGATCACAAGGTCAGGAGACGGAGACCATTCTGGCCAAGGTAGTGAAACCCCGTCTCTACTAAAATACAAAAAACTAGCTGGGCGTGATGGTGCATGCCTGTATGTAGTCCCAGCGACTCAGGAGGCTGAGGCAGGGGAATCGCTTGAACCTGGGAGGTAGAGGCTGTAGTGAGCCGAGATTGTGCCACTGCACTCCAGCCTGGCAACAGAACAAGACTCAGTCTCAAAAAAAAAAAAAAAAAAGAGTACGGAAGGGAAGGAACAAAACTCAAAGAAAACAGAGTGGCAAAAGCAAATAAGGCAAAAATATTGGTTGGGTACAGTGGCTCATGCCTGTAATCCCAGTATTTTGGGAAGCCAAGGCAAGCAGATCACTTGAGGTCAGGAGTTTGAGACCAACCTGGCCAATATGGTGAAACCCTGTCACTATTAAAAACATAAAAATTAGCTGAGTGTGGTGTCACATACCTGTCATCCCAGCTACTCAGGAGGCTGAGGCACAAGAATCAAGAATCACTTGATCCCAGGAGGCAGAGGCTGCAGTAAGCCAAGATTGCACCACTGCACTCTAGCCTGGGTGACAGAGTGAGACTCTCACAGGGGGGAAAAAAAAAAGCAAATAAGGCAAAAAAAAAAAAAAAAATACAATCTAAAAATCATTTATAAACATGTCCACACAGTCTACCTGAAGAACTTTCTCCCTTACATTAAAAAAAAAAAAATCTAGCCAGGCAGCGTAGTGGCACACACCTGTAGTCCCAGCTACTCTTGAGGTTGAAGTGGGAGGACTGCTTGAGCCCAGGAGTTTGAGTACAGCCTGGGCAATACAGTGAGACACTGTCTCAAGAAAAAAACAAAAAGAAAATTCTAGAGATTACTCAGCCCACTATCATCTGATCAATAAAGGTAAACAGATTTCAAACAAATACTTACACACTACAAACAGCAATAGTACTAAAATCTGTCAATTATTTAAGGAATGTTTGTCATTGGCAAACAGAACACATTTTGTTATGATAACTCACACTGAATCAAATACATTCTAAAATCCATTACACTTAATATGCTAAGACATGAAGAGAAGCACTTCTTTGCAATATTTTTTAAAAATTTTTAACATTCCCCAATGTCACAAGAAATATTTTAACTGAAAAATATCACACTTTAAAGACAGCGAGTAGACTGTCCTAATATCTGCTTCTTTTAGCAACAAGCTTTGATTAGTCATTTATTCTACATGCCACACAGTAAAATTCTTAAAATTCTTGATTTCATATTTAAACATAACAAGAAATAGCCTGGGCACAATGGTTCACACCTTCAATCCCACCACTTTGGGAAGCTGAGGCACGCAGATCACTTGAGGTCAGGAGTTCGAGACCAACTTGGTCAATATGGTGAAACCCTGCCTCTACTAAAAATACAAAAATTAGTTGGCCTGGTCACATGCACCTGTAGGCCCAGCTACTAGGGAGGCTGAGACACCAGAATCACTTGAACCCAGAAGGCAGAGATTGCAGGAAGCCAAGATTGTGCCACTGTACTCCAGCCTGGGTGACAGAGCGAGACTATCTCAAAAAAATAAATAAAACAAGAAAGACATATTCAAGAGGGAAAAGAAAGACTTACTGAGTACCTACTATGTGCTTCCTGCTTTACATAAAATGTTTTAACTCCAATGATAGTCTTATGAAGCAAATATTATCCCCAATTTATTTTTAAGTCAGGGTGTCACACTGTTGCCCAGCCTACAGTAGAGTGGCATGATCACAGATCACTGCAGCCTTAACCTCCCAGGCTCAAGTGATCCTCCCACCTCAGGCTCCCAAGTAGCTGGGACTATAGGGGCATGCCACCACAATCAGCTATTTTAATAATTTTTAAATCATTTTTGTAGAGACAAGGTCTCCGATGTTGCCCAGGCTGGTCTCAAACTCCTGGGCTCAAGTGATCCTCCCACCTCCACCTTCCAATTATCCCGTTTGAGAGATGAATGTTCTGAAGCTCACAAATGTTAACTGACTTGCCCATAAATGACATCTCAAAAGTTATGAGGCTAGAACTTGAATCCGGGTCTGTTAGAAATCTAGGTTTGAGAATCCATACAGTATTCTCTCCACTTAATGAATTTAAGATTCACAGATATAAATGCCTATCTAAGGAAAAGGAATATTTAAAGGAATACAGTTATATACTCAAAGAGCTACATAATCTTACAGGTTAAGAAAAATCAAAACCAAGAAGTAGTATGCTCCAAAATTATTGCTAATCGAAAAAAAAAAAAAAAACCCACAATTTTTAGCAAACCAGCTGTCTATGACAGGACAGCTAGTCCATTCCTAACTGTACATGTAAAATTATACCTCAGTTGCCCGCTGGATGACCCCACTGCCAAAATATGCCAGCAACATAATTCACATTAAAACCCAGAGGCCTAACACTACTTGGAAAGTGCTTTACATGTTTACTGTACCTATCTATCCCAAACATACTTACCACTTATAATTCATAGGCTATTTTCAGCAAATATACTTTGTTCTATCATATTATTTTCTGCCACTCCAAAATTATATTAAATGTATAAACAAGAACACCTACCTAAATATAACATCTCACAAATAAACTTTAGTGGTAGTATGTTATTTTGAACTTGTCTATTGTATGAAACCCTGCCATAATTATTTCTGTAACATAAATTCGGTATGTTCTTTCTAAAGAATCAAAATTCTGGCCAGGCGCGGTGGCTCAAGCCTGTAATCCCAGCACTTTGGGAGGCCAAGGCGGATGGATCACGAGGTCAAGAGATCGAGACCATCCTGGTCAACATGGTGAAACCCCGTCTCTACTAAAAATACAAAAAAATTAGCTGGGCATGGTGGCATGTGCCTGTGATCCCAACTACTCAGGAAGCTGAGGCAGAATAATTGCCTGAACCCAGGAGGCGGAGGTTGCAGTGAGCCAAGATCGCACCATTGCACTCCAGCCTGGGTAACAAGCGAAACTCCGCCTCAACAAAAAAAAAAAAAAAAAAAAAAAGAATCAAAATTCTAATACCTATACCCTTCGTATGTCTAAAGATAGACAAAAAATAGGTATGGAAATCTATATGTTAAAGGGTTTCCCATGTAATTAAATCCTCTATGAGCTGAATCAGTGACTAGAAAGCATGAAGTAGCTTGTAAAGTTCTAGTGATATTCTGTATCATGATGTAGGTATTGGTTACACTGGTATGTTCAATTAGTGAAAATTCACTGAGCTATATATTTATGAGCTATATATTCTTTGTATATTTTATAATTTATAAAGTCTTATATTTTTAGGCTGGGCACAGTGGCTCACGCCTATAATCCTAGCACTTTCAAAACCTGAGGCGGGAGGATCGCTCAAGTCCACGAGTTAAAGACCAGCCTGGGCAACACAGTGAGACCTTGTCTATTTTTTTTAATTTTTTAAACGCTCAATCTAAAAACTTGTCTTACTGAAGAGCACTGATACCATACCTCTTATCAAAGTAGTTAAACCCTAGTGAAGAAAACAAGACAAGTCATTCAGCAATTTCTTTTCTTTTTTCTTTTTTTTTTTTTTTTTTTTGAGACGGAGTTTCGTTCTTGTTACCCAGGTTGGAGTGCAATGGCGCGATCTCGGCTCACCGCAACCTCCACCTCCTGGGTTCAGGCAATTCTCCTGCCTCAGCCTCCTGAGTAACTGGGATTACAGGCACGTGCCACCATGCCCAGCTAATTTTTTGTATTTTTGGTAGAGACGGTGCTTCACCATGTTGACCAGGATGGTCTCAATCTCTTGACCTCGTGATCCACCCGCCTTGGCCTCCCAAAGTGCTGGATTACAGGCTTGAGCCACTGTGCCCGGCCTCAGCAATTTCATTAGAGAGCTATGATAGAAGTAATTACTATGTGCTACAGGAACACACAATAGTGGTGCCTAACTTAATCTGAAAGGGGTAAAGGAAAGCTTCCTGAAGAATATACGCCTTAACTGAATCCTAAAGGTCAGACAGAAATTAGCTAAGCAAAGAAAGGGGAAAGTGGAAATTTGGAAAATAGAATATCAAATGTAAAGACAACAGAGAGCATGTTACCTGAGAGAAAGCCTAAAGTCATTAAGAGTGGATTAAAGAATGTAAGGAAGAGAGTAAGGGAAGAAAAACTAGAGAATTAGGAGTTAGATCATGAATGATCTCATATACATGCCATGCTACAGTTTAAACTCTATCCTGAAAGCAATGAGACATCACTGAAGATTTTTCAATAGGAAAGGACATGATTTGATTTTTATCTGTACCATACATGTCAATTCTGGTGTGGACCATGCTCACAACCCCATTCTGCAGTAAATTAGCCTGCACACTGCCCCATACTTTCCAACATTACAATCTTCCCCATACCAATATATATATACAAACACACAGTCAACATTAAACAGCCAAGTGTGGTGGCATACCCTAAGTACACAGAGACACAGACTTGCTAGCAATCAATGAGAAAAAAGCCAAGCCAAAGTAATTGTTTCTTGGTAATTCAAACCACAAAATCCTAGGGAAAAGGAAGAGGTTATCAACAGGAGCTGAAGTTAAAATGATCACAGCCAGGAGGCAAGATGTTGGCATGGGGGTCACACAGTAGTTATAAGGAGCAGAAATTAGGAATAAACAGAAGCTAAGACATAGGAGAGAAAAAAACTGGAGGAGAAAGAAAGGGTATCTAGGACAAGTTAACAATGGAGCACTGGAGTGAAGTCTGTTCTGCTTTCAGCTTTATTAGGTTCTTGTTCTTGAGAGTAAGTTGTTTAACTTTTCCTGGGTTCCCCTGTGTGTGGTTCCTTTCAATACGCACTTCATTACTTAAGGTAATTTGACTCTTTTCCCTGCAATTGAAAGAGCCTAACTAAAAGAGCATTTCAGAACATTTACTCCAACAGCGGTGAAGAGAATGAACTGGAGGGCATGGCAAGAGGCAGAAGACAGAAGGCAAGAAGACCACTCAGCATTACAGAAGCCCAACAAACAGATATTTTGAGTTAAAACAAGGTAGAAGCAACAAAATGTAATAAGGAATGACCTGAAACTCATGAGGGAAAATGTCCAAGACATAGTGACAAACTGGATGTTGGCAGTGAAGTACAGAGTGAAGTGGAGGGCAATTCCCAGGTTCCTGAAGGTTTCATGAGGAAAGAGTGGTGTCATTAAGACAGGAAATCGGGAAGAAAAAATTTTGTTGCAGTTTCTGTCTCAGCTGTCTCCCCACTGTTTTGTGGGAAAAAGAGGCAGGAAAAGTTGTGTTTCCTAAATGTTTGGATTGAAGTGTTTGTGAAATGTGAATCAAAGTGGTGATGTCCATTAGGTGGTGCTTTTACAGGGGTCTAGAGCAAAGGCAAGCACTCTAGACAGCAGTTCCAGATTTAGGAATCAATACATTAAGTCAATATCATGGTTTTTAAAATGTCTGAAAAGTCTTTGACTAATATTTATTTCAAACTAGTAATATAACTAAAAATCATTCCAACTAAAAACCTTAATATTCTTGGAAAAACATATTTTCAAACCTCCTACACTTCTCTGCAGTTATTAAAGATTCAACAAACTTCCATGTAGTATAATCCAAATGATTAGGAAAGATAGGGTTAACACAGTTAGCTTCTATTAAGGTACTTTTTAAAAACACTGGCCAGGCACAGTGGCTCAAGTCTGCAACCCTAGCACTTTGGGAGGCTGAGGTGGATGGATCACCTGAGGTCGGGAGTTCAAGACCAGCCTGACAAAGATGGAGATACCCCATCTCTACTAAAATCACAAAATTAGCCAGGCATAGGGGCACACGCCTGTAATCTCAGCTACTCAGGAGGCTGAGGCAGGAGAATTGCTTGAACCTGGGAGGCGGAGGTTGTGGTGAACCCAAAATCGTGCCATTGCACTCCAGCCTGGGCAATAAGACTCCTTCTCAGAAAAAAACAAAAAAGAAAAAAGAAAGAAATCTAAGTTTACCCAATTTCCACCAGAAACTATATACTACTAAAATAACTAAGGGAAAATAACTGTTAAAAATTCATATATTAGATGGTGAATCTCACTGTTAATGCTTAAACTAGAAAAAGATTTTAAGGGACTTGGCCGGGCGCGGTGGCTCAAGCCTGTAATCCCAGCACTTTGGGAGGCCGGGGCGGGTGGATCACGAGGTCGAGAGATCGAGACTATCCTGGTCAACAAGGTGAAACCCCATCTCTACTAAAAATACAAAAAGTTAGCTGGGCATGGTGGCACGTGCCTGTAATCCCAGCTACTTAGGAGGCTGAGGCAGGAGAATTGCCTGAGCCCAGGAGGCGGAGGTTGCGGTGAGCCGAGATTGCGCCATTGCACTCCAGCCTGGGTAACGAGAGCGAAACTCCGTCTCAAAAAAAAAAAAAAAAAAAAAAAAAAAAAGATTTTAAGGGACTTAATCATCTAATTTAAACATTCAACTCTACCTGTAATTTAAATGTTAGGTTTCTATCCTAAAACCTTTTCTCTTCCCATCTGTATGATTTTGCCTCCAAAATCTATTAGTATCAACCCAGAACCTGATACTGAGCTTCAGCCACAAATCCCACTGTCTAATGACCATCTACGTCTGACAGAACTATAGCCACCCAAACTGAACATGTCACAAATTAACCCCTGTATCCCACCTCGACAAAATAAAAATAAAATCCCACTCCTTCATGGGATTCCCCCCCTCAGTGAAGGCACAAGCCAGAAACCTAGATTTTATCCTCTATGCAACTTCTCTGTAACCCCAAATATAATAAAATCACCAAATCAACTCCCAATACCTCACCATTTGCCTGGATTACCCTAATATTCCCGCCTTTAGCCTTATTCTACTCTTCAATTCACCCTCATCACTGCAGCCAGAATGACTGGTTTAAAATTCAAATCTGACTATTCCAATCCCCTGCTTTAAAATCCTTCAATAATTTATTTGAAATATGTTATAATCATCATCACAGCTAATCACAGTGTAAGCTCAGAGGTTCAACGAGGTATTTAGTTACATCATTTTTGTAGGTTCAACATAAAAGAATCATCAGGAATTTTGTTCAAATCACAAAATTATTTAAACATACATAACCGCAGAAACATTTAAAAGAAAAGCATGCAGCATTGCTGGTAAAAGCAAAACACCAAAAATAACCTCCAATCCACAAAAAGAGAATACTATCCAGCCACTAACTGAAGCAATTCCATACGCGTTGTTAGTGAATGATCTCTAGGACGTACTATTAAGTGAAAAAACAGGCTATGTATAGAGTGTAAAGTATGCAACCATTGTGTATAGTGTCTTAAAAATATAAATGTATAGGTTTCTACATTCTGGAAATATCATAGAAAGGATACACATGAAGCTGGAAATAGCGGTTGCCTCTAAAGAGGGAAAATGGGTGCCCAGAGAATGAAGGAGGAACAGAAACTTTTTACCACATTACTCTTTTGAAACTTTTGACTTTTACGTCTAGTTACTATCTGTAATTTTAATGTGATTTTCTGTCACACAATAAAAAAATTTTAAGTATGACTACAAAGACCTCTTTACATTTCATCCTTATGCCTATATTAAAATCACGTACTGATCTTTTGATGCAACATTACAATTTCCTTCTTGACAGCTCAGGAGCTCAACTTCAAACATTTTATTCAACATTTTACTATTATTGAGAAGGCTGTTGTTGGTAATGACCTCAGTGAACACTGCATGATTTCTGTACTTGCTTCCTGGAGAAACAAGACAGCAACACCAGGCAGCAGAAGTTTTTTATTAAACTGACATCGAAGTATTCAGGGATTAAGGAAAGCTACAAATCTTGTTTTTCTAGCAAATCCAAAAACAACGAATCCAAAAACGACCCCCAGTATCCTTCAAAAAAAAAAGAAAGGAAGAAAAAACAGTTCCAGTATCTGTAGCAGTCGACAAGGAGGGAAAGTAATACAACAAGAAGACAGTTATATTCCCTTGTGTAACGTGATTTAATCCTTACAGAGGCCCCTAAACCGTCGGAGCTGGACAACCTCACACGTTCTACCTAACAGACAGGACGAGGCGCAGGCTCTGTGACCTTATAATGGCACGCACACAACCAGCCCCGTGCTTCTATAACTCTTTACTCTGCCTCTCCCACTTTTTCAGCCCGAACCCTCCCAACATGGGTCTCGGTCGGTCCCCTAAAGCCAGACTGGCGGGAATACAGTAGGTTAAGCAAATATTCCCTCAGGATTTCATGGCAAAGCCCTTTCGACCAAAGAGAGAAATCGCGACTTCGGAGAAAGAGAACAACGTTTGCTTGAGGAGAGGTCTGTGAGAGAGGGGACAGTCGGGGGAGGGAGAGAGGCCGGAGTCTGCGACGGTACCTCGAGGGGCTGACATCGCATCTGCTGGGCGTAAGAGCACCATGACAGCGGCTATCGGAAAGCCGCGATGGCTAGGGTTAGCGCTCGCCGGCCTGGCGATGAGCGCGCTGGGAGGGGGTCCACTCCTGGGAGGGCGAGGGGCAGCTGGAGGACGCCACGGGCTAGGGGGCGGTCGCGACGCTAAGGAACTGGGGTCGGGTCAGCCCAAGGGAGGGTGTCACGGAGTCTTGGAGCTCCAGGGAGAGTCCCAAGGGACTCTGACGGGCTCTTTCTAATGGGGTCTGCCGGACGGGGGGGGACCAAGAAACGAATCTCCGGGGAGGCTCGAGGATCGGAATGGTGCCCGGCCAATGGAAGATACGGGGGGTGGGGTCTACTGGGGATCCGGGGTCCCGATCGGGTGTTTGGGAGGCTCGGCGCAGACCCGCTCGCGGGGCGTCCCCGCTGGGGCGGGGCGGGGCGGCCGGACCAGAGCCAAGAGCAAGGCTGAGACGTGGGCCGGGACGCGCCGGAGGGCCGCCGGGCGCTGGGGCGGGTCTTACCTCGGGCTCCGCCGCGGTGTCCACCGCAGCCCCCTCCTCTTCGGCGGAAGCTGCCTCCCACCTTCGACCCCAGGGTCGGGCCGGAGATGGCAGCAGAGGCCGAGGCCACCGAGGGTCGGACGGTTCCGGGAGGGTGGGCCCAACCGCCTCAGGGTCCGGGCGAGCGGGCGCTGCGCATCCCCCGCCCTGTCAGAGAGACTCCGCCCGGCCTGGGCAGGCACATCCCCCGCCGCACCCCGCCCAGACAGCACGCGTTGGACCGCCGCCTCGACCGCTGCGGCCGCCTCTGCCGGTGCAGCTACTGCCTCCGCCGCCGCCTCTCGTGGTCCTGGCTGTCCCGTACGCGCTCAACAGCCACAGACAACCGCCGCCGCGTCCCTTGTCCGCTTCGGGCGGCGCGTCCCAGACCCCGCGCACGCGGCCCCGCCCCGCGCGACTCCTCGGCTGCAGGCGAGCAGGCGCGCGCGCACTTACCTCCCACGCCCCCTACTGCCAGCCCGGAGCGGCCCCGCCCGGTCCCACCCCCGCACGTGACGCCGTCGAAGAGTACAGCCTGCGCTTGCGCGGGCACGCCCCATTTCCTACGCCCCGGGCGGCCCCGCCCAAATTTTTTCTTCCTCACCTTACGGCAGAGCGGGAAACAGCCTTAGAATCTCCCTCTACTGGAGAGGGATGTCGCAAGGTTGGGGAAGAAAACTCTGGGTTTGCGACCGTAGCTGTCGCTTTCCGGCTAATACCGAGGTGCCTGAAGGCTGGTTGGGGTGGTGAGGCCCGAGGCAGGTAAGAAGCCGCCTCCCCACTTCGGTTTGTCTCAGTTTGTCCCGACAGTGGATCGCTTTCCTGCCCACTCAGACTCCGGCGTGTCTGTGCCCCCTCCCGATTCTGTACATGGATTCTCAGCGCCGTCGGTTACAGCCCCCGCCCCTTTTCAAACACTCACGCCCTCTGCGCTGACCGCCCCCCCCCCGTTGTCCCCGCCCCGACCTCCGTTTCCAAGTCTTCGTTTCCATGTATTCCTCAGACTTTTTCACTGAGTGGTTTCTATGCCTTGGGTTCCAGAATGTCCGAAGCGAATAAAATAAGCCTCAGGTTTTTGAAGTGCTGTCATGTAGGAGACCGTAAGAGAATCTGCAGTGGTAGTACAATAAACTGGTAATAGAGGAAAACGCACGGGATGCTCTCTGCGCTCAGAAGAGGGGTCCCTGATTGGGTAGTAGGAGAACATGAGGAAGACCTTTTCAGGGTGACTTTTGGGTCATTTTTAGAGGACTGTGTTAAAAGACTATTAATCAGTACCTGGTCAAAGAAATAGGTAAAAGAGAGAGTAATGGGTGCAAAAGGATGTGACAGTGGTGGTCTGAAAGGGTCAAAAGAGAAGGAGAATAAACCTGATGGAAACCATATTGGTGTAGACTTCCCATTAAAAAAGCGTCGTTACACAGTGAGAGAAAGGAGCGAGAATATGGCCCTCAGAAAAGTTTTCTGTATAGGTAGAAGACTCAGAACCTAGAAATGGGACTATTCGACGGTGCGGGAATTTGTAAGATCAAGAGCACGCGTGGAACGCAACGTTGTAAGTGCATTTGAATCACCTGGGAAACTTTTTGTTAAAACCAATGCTGTTGCCCCACTCTAAACCAGTTAAATTCTGAGTCGTGCCAGGTGTCAGTACTGTTTTAAAGATCCACGGGTGACTCGAATGCTAAAGATTGAGACCCGCTAAACTAGAGAGAAGGAAGTTGAGGGAGTTAGCTCTGTAACATTAAGATGGAGGTGATTTAGCTACAGAGATGCTTGGAAATTGAATGAGAAACCTGAGCGGCGTTATGTTTTGAATTAACTGGTCTGGGAAATGGGAGAAGGAGCCACTCTTGTCTTTCCCTTCAGCACTGTTTATTCCTCAGTGTTTATCAGATCCAGCTTAGTTACTTGTCTCTTTCCCTTTCATCCAGAATTGGTCAGCTGTTGTCTCCAGCCTTACAACTCGAAGGCCATTCCCACTTTTGTCCCCAAAATGATCAGAGCTAAGCCAGTTTGAGATGCAAAGACCAACATTCAGAGCTAAACCGATGTATGAGATGCAAAGACTAACCTCCACTCCCCTAGAGATTACTACATACAGTTCCTTGCCAATTTAGGACCTTTTTCTGTTATTAATCATTTAAGTTAGGAATGACATGTAAAGTTATTTAAAATACAGCTCTATTAGGATCGAAAATTACCGTATTAGGGAAAATAGGCCTTTTAAACAAAGAATTCACTTGGCAGGGAGAGAAGCTGTATAAGGTAAAGACCAAGGCAGTGTATAGGTGTTGTCTGTTAACAAGAGTTAATCCAAAAACCTGTATCTGCCCCCAGGTAAGGGCGAGTTATTGTTGTGTAGTATGACTAGAGCATAGTATGGAAAGTAGAGGTGGGGCAGAGATGGAGAAGATAAAGTGGGTGTGAACAGATTATGAGGAGTCTTGAATTCCATGCTGAAGAGTTTAAATTATAGAATGCTGTAAGCAATTAAGTTCGAAAAAGGTTCTTAACCTCTTTACCCAGTGGACCTCTTTGGCAGTCTGGCTTATAGACTCAGTCTCAGAAAAATATTCTTTTTTTTTTTTTTTTTCCTGAGACGGAGTTTCCCTCTTGTTACCCAGGCTGGAGTGCAATGGCACGATCTCGGCTCACCGCAACCTCCGCCTCCTGGGTTCAGGCAATTCTCCTGCCTCAGCCTCCTGAGTAGCTGGGATTATAGGCACGCGCCACCATGCCCAGCTAATTTTTTGTATGTTTAGTAGAGACGGGGTTTCACCATGTTGACCAGGTTGGTCTCGATCTCTCGACCTTGTGATCCACCCGCCTCGGCCTCCCAAAGTGCTGGGATTACAGGCTTGAGCCACCGCGCCCGGCCTTTTTATTTTTTATTTTTTTTATTTTTTAGAAAAATATTCTTAAATGTGTAAAATAAAATACATAGTAATATAAAGGAAGCGTATTTTTTAAGTTTTTAAAATATTAAAAGAAATGTGCGATATATATGTACTTTATGCATTAAATAAAATATAGTAGCAGGTCTAATTATATAATTTCTAAGCAGTGATGACTATAAATTATGTTTTGAAATGCCTGCAGCAACTTTAATGTGATGTGAAAATAACAGATTTCCATTGATAACAAAGACATAGGGAGTGCTAATAATGTAGTTTATGGTCCACACTTATTGAAGAAAATGCTAAATTTCAACTACTGATTATTGAAAACAAAAATGCAATTTTTTTCCCAGTCTAAGCTCACAGAACCCTGATATTCTAGCCACATCCTGGTCTATAGATTCTACGTTTAAAAATATCTCAGTGTAATGATTTTAAGCAGGAGCATGACATCAAATCTGTGTTTCAGAAAGATGATGAAGCAGTGTTCACTTCCCAACCTCTCTGCTGGGATGGGGAGTTGGCTGTTTGCTTTTGTTCCTTCTCTATGTCTGGGGCAGCAACCGGTACTATGCCACTGTTGCTAATAACCAGGGCCTGCAGAGGGACTGATCTTGTGGAAGTATATGTCTGTAGGAGCAATTCCAGAAAATAAATCAGGAAAGATAGATTGAGGCGATTTTTGTAGAAATCATTGAATGCCAGGCCGTAATTTGTAGTTTATTTGGTAGACAATAGAGGGTTGTTAAAATTTTTGGAGTAGAATAATGTGATTAGAGTTCTGTTTGAAAATCTGGAATAATGTGTAGGTTAGATTATCAGAAGAGAAGATAGAAATGAAGACACTAGACCAATAAGTTAATTTTTAAAAAACGGACTCTTGGGCCAGGTACAGTGGTTCAATCCTGTAATCCCAGCACTTGGGGAGGCTAAAGCAGGGACATCAGTTGAGTCCAGGAGTTCAAGACCAGCCTGGGCAACAAAGTGAGACCCTGTCTCTACCAAAAAAAATAAAAAATTAGCCAGACGTAGTGGTGCATGCTAGCTTCACGGGAGACTGAAGCAGGAGAAGTACATGAGCCCAGGAGGTTGAGGGTGCAGTGTCCATGCCACTGCACTCCAGCCTGAGTGACAGGCAAGAGCCTGTGTCAAAAAAAAAATTTTTTAAGTGATCTCTAGAGAGTCTGCTAAATTGCTTTATTTCTGCAATGTGTTGACCGGTCTAGAGTAATACTGTATACATTGGACTAAATTGCATACTTTTCAACAGGAATATATACCCCAGTATGGGAGTCAGTTGACATTTTATGTGATCAAGAGTCTAGCCCAGCCTTTTGTATTATAAGTGATATTGTTAGTACTTCTAATAAAGCGGTGGCCTTACCACATGTGTAAGTTCACAGATCTTCCAAGGCTTTCCTCAGTCAAATTCCATCTATACCTGTGAGTCCTACATTTCTCACTTTTAAAAGTCAGAGGTCCTTTCTCTTTGCCAATCCCTTAAACTTCTTGGATAGGAAAGAAGTTTAGTTTAAACACATTAGCAAAGAATGGAAAATCCTCAAGGCCCACACAACCCATCTCCTTTGAAACTGATCAGTACCAGACTATAAAAATTTACTACTCAAATCCAGCTAGTATCCAAATTATATACTCTTTTTTTTTTTTTTTTTTTTTTTTTTTGAGATGGAGTTTCGCTCTTGTTACCCAGGCTGGAGTGCAATGGCGCGATCTCGGCTCACCGCAACCTCCGCCTCCTGGGCTCAGGCAATTCTCCTGCCTCAGCCTCCTGAGTAGCTGGGATTACAGGCACGTGCCACCATGCCCAGCTAATTTTTTGTATCTTTAGTAGAGACGGGGTTTCACCATGTTGACCAGGATGGTCTCGATCTCTCGACCTCGTGATCCACCCGCCTCAGCCTCCCAAAGTGCTGGGATTACAGGCTTGAGCCACCGCGCCCGGCTCCAAATTATATACTCTTTAAACATACTCTAGAAAACTGAATTTGGGGCCGGGTGCTGTGGCTCACACCTGTAATCCTAGCACTTTGGGAGGCCGAGGTGGGTGGATCACCTGAGGTCTGGAGTTCAAGACCAGTCTGGCCATCATGGTGAAACCCCATCTTAAAAAAATAAAAATAAAAAAATTGAATTTCGGGTTCAGTTATTACTGATCCTAGTGAGTCCTGTAAAATTAACTTCCAGAACCAGGTTCTCAGAGAGGCCACCATTACCACCTTCCGTATTAGGGCAAACAGCCCTTTTAAACAAATAATTCATTGGTAGGCAGAGAAGCTGTATGAAAGACCAAGACAGTATATGGCTAGCCTATATTGACTTTCTGTCCATCAAATAATTGGAGGCCACTGGGACGGTGACATGGGAAATCAAGTATATGCAGAACTTGAGGTTCACCTAATCTGACAAGTTTTGGGGGAGAGAAGGAGTGAGTCTATTTGAAAGCAGAAATAATACTTTTATGAGGCTTAAGAATTTTTATTACTGAAAAACAGAAAATTTCTGAAAGTTCCTTTCTCTGGCTTCCAATTAAATGGCTTCCATAACCACCTTATAAAAGCACTAAATCATTGTCTTGATCCCAAAAACTTTGTCCCAACTGTAGTTACTATTTTGAGCATCTGCATTACTGTTTGAAAACCTTAGGCTTGCTTTCTCTCATGGCCAATGAATAAAACTCTCAAATTGGTGTGATTCATTACTTCATTCATTCATTAGATATTTACTAAACCCCTACTATGTGCCAGGCACATTTCTGAAACCCGCTAATTAGCAATTTGTAATGACAATTTATCTCTTAACTATCTATGAAAAAAATAACTTGCCAGGATTTGAAATCCTCAGGAAAAATGAGATTAAAAGATCATCACTTTTTTATGTTCTTTCAAATAGTGTGTTTGCATATAGCTGCCGTATGTTGACTACAGTGATTATCTGTGAAACAAGGTAAATTACGGCTTTAGCTTGACCACTCCTTATCAGACTTTGGTACCACATGTACTAAAATAAAGTTCTGTCCACACCTTTATAAAATATTATCTTACTCAGACGTGATGGCCTTTCCACACCTGGCCCTCACTCCTAGTCATTTCAAAGTTTACAATTATGTAAAGTCATTTCTCAGAAAATTTCAAGCAAAACAAAGTCACTACAAGAAAAACTTGGTATACACCAGGTGTATATTGAGGCCAAAAACCATGACACAATTACAAATGGAACTCTTGAGGTAGAAATCGTAAACTAGGAATAAAATTGTTTTCTTTTCTTTTCTTCTTTTTTTTTTTTTTTTTTTGAGACAGACTTTGGTTCTGACACCCAGGATGGAGTACAGTGGTGCAATCTCAGCTCACTGCAACCTCTATCTCCCGGGTTCCAGCGATTCTCCTGCCTCAGCCTGCTGAGTAGCTGGGATTACAGGCACGAGCCACCAGGCCCAGCTAAGTTTTGTATTTTTAGTAGAGACAGGGTTTCACCATGTTGGTCAGGCTGATCTCTAGAACTCATGACCTCATGATCTTCCCACCTCGGCCTTCCAAAGTGCTGGGATTACAGGCATGATGCCCAGCCAGAATAAAATTATCTTTATGGTCAGTGACATCTTGGTCATTGATAGCTGTGCCTAGTTACAGAGCAGTAAGTGGAGAGCCTTGGTGTTAGAAGAAATCCTAAAAAGTCACCTGTTTTATCTCCTTGGCCTAAGACAGGTTAAAGTGGTATTTACAGCAATAGAGTTATCAAGCATTATCACACCAGGTGGATTTTAGACTCTGAGAGCTGAATTCATCTGTGAAATATTGATGTTACAGGAATGTTGTTTATATTATAATTCATTTATAAAATTGAGAGTATTGGCCGGGCTCGGTGGCTCAAGCCTGTAATCCCAGCACTTTGGGAGGCCGAGGCGGGTGGATCACGAGGTCAAGAGATCGAGACCATCCTGGTCAACATGGTGAAACCCCGTCTCTACTAAAAATGCAAAAAAATTAGCTGGGCATGGTGGCATGTGCCTGTAATCCCAGCTACTCAGGAGGCTGAGGCAGGAGAATTGCCTGAACCCAGGAGGCGGAGGTTGCACTGAGCCGAGATTGCGCCGTTGCACTCCAGCCTGGGTAACAAGAGCGAAACTCCGTCTCAAAAAAAAAAAAAAAAAAAAAAAAATTGAGAGTATTTCTTAAATTTATAGCAGTGTTGTGTTTTCCTGAGTTTTTCAAGATACGGTTCACTTCTGTGTTTTGCTCACTCAGGAAAACTATTTATTAAAACTCTAGTTTGTCAGGCACTGAAGATAGAAAGATGAGTAAAATCTAATCTCTGTACTCAAGAGGGTTATATAATAAATCTTGATGGTCATTCTTATGTGCCACGTTGTACAGATCTCCAGATGGCTTAGGCTTAGTATCAAAAAGAAATGTTTAATTTGGGGGAAATTGAAACCCCAAAAAAAGCCATGAACTTCCTTCCTGAAAATATTGCTGCCATTAAAAGCACATTTGGTCTTGGATGTGATTCTTTTTGTGAAAGTGCAAGTTGAATCAGGCATTAGAAGTTGGATATAATCTTCTAATGTTACTAAACATCAAATCAGTTTTAAATATCTGTACTTGAACATTTATGGAAAGGAGATTAGACTTACCTGGTTTATCCAGAGAACAGAAGACAGACTCAGAAATTGAAAAAAAAAAAAAATGGAAATATTTTATGTCATTGTAAGAGTGGGAACTGGTATATCTTTTCTTCCTCTTCAATATGGAAATCACTGTATTTGCTAATTATGTGTTCATAATTAAAAGAGAAGGGGAAAAAGTAAAGCAGGCAATATCAAAAGGTAGAAGGAAAAAGGTAAAGTATTAATCCTCTTTCTTAAAATGATATTTACACTTCTGATGGATATCGTTCTTGATTATTTTTGTGTATATTTTTGTCATATACAGATGTTTATATCAAAGCATGAACATTTTTCTATGTCAATAAATTTATATTGACAATGTTATATTTAATGGCTGAAAATTATTCCATCATATGGAAACCCTGTTATTTAATTTCCCAGTCCTTTTTAGAATTCCACGTTGTTTGCAGTTTTTCTGTTACAGATACTCCCTTGATGACTATCTTGTTGAATTTTTGCATATATCATTAATGTTTCCGTTAAGATAAATTGCTGAAAGTATGATACCTACATATGTACATTTTTTAAGAATTCAAATATAATGGCAAATTACCCTTGAAAAAGCTTGCACATGTGACACTTCTGTCAAAATGAGGCATCATTTACTCATTTCCCATAATCTCAGCAATGCTGGTTATTACTAGTTTTCTTCATCTTTGCTAACTTGAGAGGTAAAAAATGAAATTTTATTTTAACATGTATTTATTTGATTACTACTGTGATGTCCAGTGTCTTCTCATGTGTTTATTGACCAGCAATATAAGTGTATTAACTAATATTTTCTGACAACATTTTTTTTTTTTTTTTAGACGGAGTTTCGCTCTTGTTACCCAGGCTGGAGTGCAATGGCGCGATCGCGGCTCACCGCAACCTCCGCCTCCTGGGCTCAGGCAATTCTCCTGCCTCGGCCTCCTGAGTAGCTGGGATTACAGGCACGTGCCACCACGCCCAGCTAGTTTTTTGTATTTTTAGTAGAGACGGGGTTTCACCATGTTGACCAGGATGGTCTCGATCTCTCCCACCCGCCTCAGCCTCCCAAAGTGCTGGGATTACAGGCTTGAGCCACCGCGCCCGGCTTCTGACAACGTTTTTGTTTAACTTTTTAACATTTAAAAATTTGTATTCTCGCCGGGCGCGGTGGCTCAAGCCTGTAATCCCAGCACTTTGGGAGGCCGAGGCGGGTGGATCACAAGGTCGAGAGATCGAGACCAACCTGGTCAACATGGTGAAACCCCATCTCTACTAAAAATACAAAAAATTAGCTGGGCATGGTGGCGCGTGCCTGTAATCCCAGCTACTCAGGAGGCTGAGGCAGGAGAATTGCCTGAACCCAGGAGGCGGAGGTTGCGGTGAGCCAAGATTGCGCCATTGCACTCCAGCCTGGGTAACAAGAGCGAAACTCCGTCTCAAAAAAAAAAAAAAAAAAAAAAAATTTTGTATTCTCTCTAAAATATAATTTGGTATAAGGTATGAGATAAAACTCTTTACTTTTTTTTTTTTTTTTTTTTTTTTTGAGATGGAGTCTCACTCTGTCACCCAGGCTAGAGTGCATTGGCGCGACCTCAGCTCACTGCAACCTCTGCTTCCTGAATTCAAGAAATTCTCCTGCCTCAGCCTCCCAAATAGCTAGGACTCCTGGGACTACAGGCCCATGCCATCACACCCAGCTAATTTTTTGTATTTGTAGTAGAGACAGGATTTCACCATGTTAACCAGGATGGTCTCAATCTGCTGACCTCATGATCTGCCCACCTCTGCCTCCCAAAGTACTGGGATTACAGGTGTGAGCTTCCACACCCAGCCAACTCTTTACTTTTTTAATCAAATAATTAACAAAAGTGTGCCAATGCCACTTATTAAAAACTCCAGCAAGCATATCCCATACTTTAATACACAGATAATAAAGTACTGACAGATATTCCTCCAAAAAAAAGAGCATTTCATGATCAAGTAAGTTTGGGAAAGGATAATACCAAAATAGTTAAACTTTTTTATAGCCAAACTTTCATTAGCTTCTAGTGTGTTTGTGTGCATTAGGAGTTAGTATTTCCTAATTTAATTAACCATGTAATCTTTTTCTCTTTCTTTTTTTTTCCTTTTGAAATGGAATCTCACTCTGTCACCCAGGCTGAAGTGCAGTGGCATGATCTCAGCTCACTGCAACCTCTGCTTCCCGTGTTCTTTTGCCTTGGCCTCCTGAGTAACTGGGATTACGGGAGCACAGCACCACTCTCAACTTGTTTTTGTATTTTTAGTAGAGACAGGGTTTCGCCATATTGGTCAGGCTGGTCTGGAATTCCTGACCTCAGGTTATCTGCCTGGCTGAGCCCGCCAAAGTGCCAGGATCACAGGTGTGAGTTATTTTTTTAACCATGTAATCTGACTTCATAGGTACTTCAGGAAGTACCTGTGAAAGCCTATGGAACTGAGCTGTCTAGTATAGTAGCATAAGCCACATATGGCTATTTAAATTTTGGTTAATTAAAATTACTAAATTTTTTAAGTCACACTGACCATATTTCAAGAACTCAATAGCCACATAGAGCTAGTGGCTACTGTATTGAACATTTTGCAGATAAAGAAAATTTCCAAGCCAGACATGGTGGCTCACACCTGTAATCCCAGCATTTTGGGAGGCCTAGGCAGGTGGATCACAACATCAGGAGTTCAAGAACAGCCTGGCCAAGATGGTGAAACCCTGTCTCTACTAAAAAACTACAAAGATTATGCCTGGCGCGGTGGCTCAAGCCTGTAATCCCAGCACTTTGGGAGGCCGAGGCGGGTGGATCACGAGGTCAAGAGATCGAGACCACCCTGGTCAACATAGTGAAACCCCGTCTCTACTAAAAATACAAAAAATTAGCTGGGCATGGTGGCGCGTGCCTGTAATCCCAGCTACTCAGGAGGCCGAGACACGAGAATTGCCTGAGCCCAGGAGGCGGAGGTTGCGGTGAGCCGAGATCGCGCCATTGCACTCCAGCCTGGGTAACAAGAGCGAAACTCTGTCTCAAAAAAAAAGAAAAAAAAAAAAAAAAACTACAAAGATTAGCCGGGCGCTGTGGCAGGTGCCTGTAATCCCAGCCTCTTGGGAGGCTAAGGCAGGAGAATCACTTGAACCCAGGCAGCAGAGGTTGCATTGAGTCAAGATCGCGCCACTACACTCCAGCCTGGGTGACAGAGTAAGACTCTGTCTCAAAAAAGAAAGATTTCCGTCATAAGAAGCTCTATTGGACAGCATGCTATAGGAACATAATGTTCAGTGGAACACACTGAAAACGCTGGAATAATCCAAAATTTCTCCTGTCGATTTGTCAGGCAGACATGTTTACTACTATACTACAAGAAAGACTCTCTTTGATTAGTAATGACTCCACCATATTTAAAACTTCTAATCTGGGCCGGGCGCGGTGGCTCAAGCCTGTAATCCCAGCACTTTGGGAGGCCGAGGCGGGTGGATCACGAGGTCGAGAGATCGAGACCATCCTGGTCAACATGGTGAAACCCCGTCTCCACTAAAAATACAAAACATTAGCTGGGCATGGTGGCGTGTGCCTGTAATCCCAGCTACTCAGGAGGCTGAGGCAGGAGAATTGCCTGAACCCAGGAGGCGGAGGTTGCGGTGAGCTGAGATCGCGCCATTGCACTCCAGCCTGGGTAACAATAGCAAAACTCCGTCTGGAAAAAAAAAAAAAAAAAAAAAAAAAAAAACTTCTAATCTACATATGAATTTTTTTAATTGTTCTGTTGATTTATCTGTTTCTGCTCCAATACCACACAGCTAGTTTGTTTTTTTTTGTTTGGTTGGTTTTTTTTTTTTTTGAGACAGAGTTTCCCTCTTGTTACCCAGGCTGGAGTGCAATGGCGCGATCTCGGCTCACCGCAACCTCCGCCTCCCGGGTTCAGGCAATTCTCCTGCCTCAGCCTCCTGAGTAGCTGGGATTACAGGCACGCACCACCATGCCCAGCTAATTTTTTGTATTTTTAGTAGAGATGGGGTTTCATCGTGTTGACCAGGATGGTCTCGAACTCTTGACCTTGTGATCCGCCCGCCTCGGCCTCCCAAAGTGCTGGGATTACAGGCGTGAGCCACCGCGCCCGGCCACACAGCTAGTTTTAAGTCAGGCTCCTGCACCTTTCTCCCTGAGAGCAGAAATGAAGAATTCTTGCATGGAGTAAGAAATTAGATTAGAAGTGATAGTAAAGGCCCTTTCACTTCCCAGACTCTGTAAATGTAAACATTTCTCTGCAGAACTTGATTTATATTATGTTCAACTGTATACTCAATTATTTATTCATTTATTCTGCAGTTATTTACTGAGTACCTGCCTGGCAAGCACCATTTTAGGCCCTACGGTTAAAATGGCAAACAAGGCAGACAAGGCCCCTTGTCCTATTTTCATAGAGCTTAACATTCTTGTTTTGGAGAGGGAAAGAGAAGCAGCAGGGGGAGGAAAAAAGAATATGAACCAATAAACAAATAAAAAATGGTCACATAGTCATCCGCGTTATTCAAGGAACTGAAATTAAAGTGATAGTAACTGGTCGCCTTTTTATTTTGGCCGCTCTGAGACATCTGTGACTTAGTGGCATTTAAACTAAGATCTGGCCAACAGACGGAGCTTACTACTAGAAGGTCCAGACGCAGCTAGTTCCCCACCCTTGAGGGAAAAAGCTTGGTGTGTTTGAGAAATGAAAGTCTTTGTGGCTGGGGCTTAGTAGGCAAGCAGGGAAATAATAGAAGATAAGGTTGGAGAAATAGCTGGAGCCACATTTTCAGGTAGAGTTTTGTAAACTAGGGTAGGGAATTTTCGTTTTTTTCTGAGTATGATAGTGAGCTACCAGAGAGTGCTAAGCAGGGCACAGACCTGACCTAATTTAAATTTTTAAACAATTACTTTGATGGTTATGTGGAGAATTTATAGGCAGGGTCAGTAGTGGAAATAGGAGACCTGTTAGGCTAGGTCAAGAAAGAAATTGATAGGCCCTGCGCGGTGGCTCACGCCTATAATCCCAGCACTTTGGGAGGCCGAGGTGGGTGGATCACAAGGTCAAGAGATCGAGACCATCCTGGTCAACAGAGTGAAACCCTGTTTCTACTAAAAATACAAAACAATTAGCCGGGCATGGTGGCGAACCCCTGTAGTCCCAGCTACTCAGGAGGTTGAGGCAGAAGAATTGCTTGAATTCAGGAGGCAGAGGTTGCGCTGAGCCAAGATCGCGCCATTGCATTCCAGCCTGGATAAAAAGAGTGAATCTTTGTCTCAAAAAAAAAAAAAAAAAAAAATTGTCTGCCAGGCATGGTGGCTCACGTCTGTAATCCTAGCACTTCGGGAGGCCGAGGTGGGTGAATCACCTGAGGTCAGGAGTTCAAGACCAACCTGGCCATCAGGGTGAAACCCCATCTTTAAAAAAAAAAAAAAAAAAAAGGCCGGGCGCGGTGGCTCAAGCCTGTAATCCCAGCACTTTGGGAGGCTGAGGCGGGTGGATCACGAGGTCAAGAGATCGAGACCATCCTGGTCAACATGGTGAAACGCCGTCTCTACTAAAAATACAAAAAAATTAGCTGGGCATGGTGGCATGTGCCTGTAATCCCAGCTACTCAGGAGGCTGAGGCAGGAGAATTGCCTGAACCCAGGAGGCAGAGGTTGTGGTGAGCCGAGATCGCACCATTGCACTCCAGCCTGGGTAACAAGAGTGAAACTCCGTCTCAAAGAAAAAAAGAAAGAAAGAAATTGATTTGACTAAGGTGATAGTAGTGAAGATGGAAAGCATTGGGCAGATTTAGAACATTTGGGCTATAGAATCAACAGCACTTGTTGTCAATTGAATGTGAAGTGTGAATACAGTAGAAAACTCTGGGATGAGACTGGGCAACATAGTGAGACCCTGTCTACAAAAAAAAAATTTTTTTTTTTAATTAGCCAGGCATGGTGGTATGCACCTATATAGTCCTAGCTACTTGGGAGGCCAAGGTGAGAGGATTGCATGAGCCCGTCAGTTAAGGGCTGTATCAAGCTATGTTTGCACCACTGGATTCCATCCTGGGCAACAGAATGAGACCTTGTCTCAAAAAAAAAAAAAAAAAAAACTCTTGGATGATGTATTCCATTATAGAGTAACCAGGTTCAATTTTCAGTCTGATTATGGTAGGCAAAATTGGGACACATAAGACACCAATAAATATATTTTGACCTAATGAATAAATTTACTTTAATAAATGTTTCTCGGCCGGGCACGGTGGCTCAAGCCTGTAATCCCAGCACTTTGGGAGGCCGAGGTGGGTGGATCACAAGGTCAAGAGATCAAGACCATCCTGGTCAACATGGTGAAACCCCGTCTCTACTAAAAATACAAAACATTAGCTGGGCATGGTGGCATGTGCCTGTAATCCCAGCTACTCAGGAGGCTGAGGCAGGAGAATTGCCTGAACCCAGGAGGCGGAGGTTGTGGTGAGCCGAGATCGCGCCATTGCACTCCAGCCTGGGTAACAAGAGCAAAACTCTGTCTCTAAAAATAAATAAATAAAAATAAATAAATAAATAAAAAATAAATGTTTCTCTCCTGTACACATTTAAGCTGCTAAAGCATAAGCGCATGCTCATTCCTTTAACATTAGGGAATCTGGTTCCTAAGCATTTGAGGTTTATGTCACAAACACATCAGCTATGAATAGTAGTAAGTAGACCATTCCACTGAAGTATTTCAAGCCAACAGAGTAGACTGAATGAAACAGAAAAATTTGCCTGCCACAGTTGCAAAAGTTCTGTAAGAATCTCATATTTTATTTTTAAATTTCATGCGGATTTTGCATTTTATGTCCATGTTTATGTTAAAATATTTTGTTACTGATTTAAATGTTTTAAGTCAATGATTAAGTTGTTTAGCTCTTTCCCCTAAAATTGGTCAAATTGAAGCTCTAGGATGCCTTGTGATTAACCTGTGTTTATTTCTTGGACTTTGTTTGTTGCTATCTGCTGGCACATGGGCATGTGTCCATTTAGAGACGCATAGCTGCATCTCCGAGCTTTTGTAATTTGGTATAAATTGAAATAGTAGTGAAAGGGAGTGAGGAGGGCAATTGCATTTAGAAACAACTGACTTTTATAATCTGCACTTACTTTGTAATGTTTTAAAAAACATACCTGAATGAGGCTGTTTCTCTCTCTCTTTGTATTTTTAAGGAACTCTTAGTAAATAAATAGAAAAAAATGAGTAAAGGTCACAATTCTGGAATAGTATATTTTCAGTAAAACAGATTTGTCAGGAGTACTACTTACTTCAATAGCCAACAGGCGTGTTTTCCCAGAAGTTTTGAGAATTGCTGTATACCATATAAAATCCTTAATTTAAGACTCTAATATATATTTTAATCCCATAAAAGATAAACTTGTACATCGATAAAATAGATAATTATTGTTAATATCCTGTAAATTAGTATTTTTAAGCATTTCCATTCATTAAAAAAATCCAGATTGAGTCCAGGTGAGGTAGCTCATGCCTATAATCCCAGCACTTTGGGAGGCCTAGACAGAGGATCACTGGAGCCCAGGAGTTGGAGACCAGCCTGGGCAGCATAATGAGGCCTCAGCTGTACAATTTTTTTTTTTTTTTTTTGAGACGGAGCTTCACTCTTGTTGCCAGCTGGAGTGAAATGGTGCTATCTTGACTCAGCGTAGCCTCTGCCTCCTGGGTTCAAGCGATTCTCCTGCCTCAGCCTGTTAAGTAGCTGGGATTATAGGCATGGGCCACCACTCCTGGCTAATTTTGTATTTTTTTTTTTTTTTTTTTTTGGTAGATATGGGGTTTCACCATGTTGGTCAGGCTGCTCTCAAACTCCTGACCCCAGGTCATCCACCTGCTTCAGCCTCCCAAAGTGCTGGGATTACAGGCATGAGCAGCTGTGCCTGGCCTCTTTTTTTTTTTTTTTCCTAATTAGCCAGGCATGGTGGCAGGCACCTGTAGTTCCAGCTACTCAGGAGGCTAAGGCAGGAGAATCACCTGAGCCCAGGAGGTCCAGGCTGCAGTGAATCATGATTATACCACTGTACTCCATCCTGGGTGACAGACAATGAGACCTTGCCTCAAAAAAATCCAGATTGAAACAGCAGTAATACCATCAGTTAAAAGTTAGTTAATCTAATTACAGGCTCACACCTGTAATCCCAGTACTTTGGGAGGCCAAGGCAGATGGATCACCTGAGGTCAGGAGTTAAGACCATCCTGGCCAACACGGTGAAACCCGTCTCTACTAAAAAATACAAAAAAAAATTAACTAAGTATGGTGGCAGGTGCCTGTAATTCCAGCTACTCAGGAGGCTAAAGTAGGAAAATTACTTGAACTTGGCAGCAGAGGTTACAGTGAGCTGAGATCATGCCATTGCACTCCAGTCTGGGCAAAAAGAGCAAAACTCCGTCTCAAAAGAAAAAAAAAGAGTGGACCAGGCACGGTGGCTTACGCTTGTAATCCCAGCACTTTGGGAGGCCAAGGTAGGCAGATTGCCTGAGCTCAGGAGACCAGCCTGGGCAACACAGTTAAATCCCATCTCTACTTAAAATACAAAAAATCAAGTGTGGCAGCGTGTGCCTGTAGTTCCAGCTACTCGGAATGCTGAGGCAGAATTGCAAAAACCCAGGAGGTGAAGGTTGCAATGAGCCGAGATCGCGCCACTGCCCTCTAGCCTGGGTAACAGAGCGAGACTCTGTCTCAAAAAAAAAAAAAAAGAAAAGAAAAAAAGAAGTTAGTTAATCTACCTGGAAATTGCCTTTAAGATAGTTTAATAAATATCCCCAGTACTTTATTAGAACTTTAAAAGCTCTTAAAAATAATCCAACCTGGAAATTTACAGTAGATTATGGAACAGTGATCTAGAACAGGGATTGGCAAACTTTTTCTCTAAAAGGCCAAATAGTAAATATTTTTGGCTTTGCAGACTACTCTGTTCTTAGAGCACAAGGTAGCCATAAACAGCATGTGAACAAATGAACATGACTTTGTCCAATAAAACTTTATTTACAGAAACAGGCAGTGGGCCACATTTGGCCTGCAAGCTGTAATTTACAGACCTTTGGACTAGAAAACTAGAATTTTTTAGGATTTTTATAAACAGGATGACAATTTAAAAATTGTCAGAGATGACAGCTTAGAATAATAGAATGTAAGGGCCGGGCGTTGTGGCTCAAGCCTGTAATCCCAGCACTTTGGGAGGCCGAGGCGAGCGGATCACGAGGTCAAGAGATCAAGACCATCCTGGTCAACATAGTGAAACCCCGTCTCTACTAAAAATACAAAAATTAGCTGGGCATGGTGGCGCATGCCTGTGATCCCAGCTACTCAGGAGGCTGAGGCAGGAGAATTGCCTGAACCCAGGAGGCAGAGGTGGCAGTGAGCCGAGATCGCGCCATTGCACTCCAGCCTGGGTAACAAGAGCGAAACTCCGTCTCAAAAAAAAAAAAAAAAGAGAGAATAATAGAATGTAGAGCTAATGAAAACTTTTAGAAATCAGAATGACTTGGAAATATCTTAAAAATACAGATGCCCAGATCCTACCCCAGGTGTATGCTCTTTAAAATCCCCACAGATAGGCAGGCATGGTGGTGCATGCCTGTTGTCCCAACTACTCAGGAGGCTCAGGCAGGAGGATGGCTTGAGCCAAAGAGTTCAAGGATGCAATGAGCTATAATCACACCACTGCACTCCAGTCTGGGCGACAGAGCAAGACCTCATCTCTTTTTTTTTTTTTTTTTTTTTTTGAGACGGAGTTTCGCTCTTGTTACCCAGGCTGGAGTGCAATGGCGCGATCTCGGCTCACTGCAACCTCCGCCTCCTGGGTTCAGGCGATTCTCCTGCCTCAGCCTCCTGAGTAGCTCGGATTACAGGCACGTGCCACCATGCCCAGCTAATTTTTTGTATTTTTAGTAGAGACGGGGTTTCACCATGTTGACCAGGATGGTCTCTATCTCTCGACCTCGTGATCCACCCGCCTCGGCCTCCCAAAGTGCTGGGACTACAGGCTTGAGCCACCGCGCCCGGCCAAGACCTCATCTCTTAAAATAATTTTTTTTTAGTCCAATAGATGATTCCAATGTGCTTCCCTGACTAGAACCACTGTTTATCTGGTCCATACCCCTCAGTTTACAGATGATGAAGCTGAAACCCAGAGGTTAAGTGACTTTTCTAGAGTCAAACAACTGGTTAATTGTAGCTCTGAACTGAATCCCAGGTCTGACTCCCAAACTAATGCTTTTTCTACTGAACCGTCAGCTTCTTCCTTTGTATCAGCAGGCCATCAGAATGGTCCATATTGAATTGTGAATTTTCCTTTTAAGTTGGTTTTTATTACTTTTTATTTAATCACCTTGCTTTTTATAACAAATATTCAAGTAATATGCATTTTTTTTTTTTTTTTGAGACGGAGTTTCGCTCTTGTTACCCAGGCTGGAGTGCAATGGCGCGATCTCGGCTCACCGCAACCTCCGCCTCCTGGGTTCAGGCAATTCTCCTGCCTCAGCCTCCTGAGTAGCTGGGATTACAGGCACATGCCACCATGCCCAGCTAATTTTTTGTTTTAATAGAGATGGGGTTTCACCATGTTGACCAGGATGGTCTCCATCTCTTGACCTCGTGATCCACCTGCCTCGGCCTCCCAAAGTGCTGGGATTACAGGCTTGAGCCACCGTGCCCAGCCAAGTAATATGCATTTTAAGGATTTTAAGATTAATATGAGGAAGCAATCTCCTATTAAAATTAAACCTTAGTTAAGGAAGTGTACTATGCTTATAAATTCAATATTAGCTTCACATAGTTACAGAAGTTGGAAGATATAATAAACTAACCCCTGTAATCACAGGGTTTGTGTATACTGGCAACACATTAACATCATTGCTTCCCTCAGATTGAGAGGACGTTTTTCCCTGGAGTTAGCATTTACTCTCCTTATGCCAAAGATAAAGCACAAGAGCAGAGTCATGCCATGGCTAGTTCCATCTTTGATGACTTTGTGGCTTTATATAAAGAGACAAGTGCTTTATTTCAAGAAATCTTTGGGGTCCATTATTGCCACCCCAGTTTAGAGAACAGGGCAAGAAACTAACTTGTTTTGAGAGCCTACTGTATATCAGACAACGTGCTGAGTCTTTTTACTCATGTTTTTAATTCATGTAACAACCTGTGACCATGTTATTATTACCTCATTTTATAGGTGAGGAAGATGAGGCCCAGAAGGAGGATGAATGACTTGCCCAGGGTTACTTAAATAGTAAGTGACAAAGTCAGAGCCTAGACCTAAGACTTCCTAGCCCCAAATCATAGGACTATAATATGTTTGGTAAGATTTTACAAATGGAACTCTGAGGAGGTCATTGTCTCCCCAGTTCACTCACCTTCCTGGCTGTTCTCCTAGTCTTGTTTACCATCCACCAAGACTAAGTACACAGATCCTTTAACTCTGAACACGATAGTAGCAACAAAGGAAACCAGGCAAAGCACAAAACCATAAGAATAAGGATGTTACAGAGAATATAAAAATCTTAAGTGGACTTTTTTCTTTTTTCCCCTAACCTATATTTTCTGACTCCTTTACAAATGCTTCATTCATGTAGCAAACATTTATTACACTTCAGATATGCCATGTGCAGTGCTCATTACATAGAAAAAAAATTCCTAAATAATTATAGATGGCTCTTGGTTTTTTGCTAGGTCCCCTTCCATCTCCTTTTCTCCCACCCCATTAATAATGTTATCATCCTCCTATTCACCCCAACTGAAACCCTCAGACCATTTCTTAATTTTTTCCCCCCAAGGAGTCTTGCTCTGTCCCCCAGGCTGGAGGGCAGTGTTGCAATCTCGGCTCCCTGCAACCTCCGCCACCTGTCCTCATAATGATTTTTTATCCACCCTCCTCTGATGACTTATTGAGCCTTATTGATTCTCTGTCTACAATATCAATTCCTCCGCATTTCTCCTGCTTTACCTCATTACCTCCTACCTTTACTGCAATAAAAATTGCAAGTTGGGCTGGACGCAGTGGCTCATGCCTGTAATTGCAGCACTTTGAGATGCTGAAGCAGGTGGATCACCTGAGGTCAGGAGTTTGAGACCAGCCTGGCCAATATAGAGAAACCTTGTCTGTACTAAAAATTGAAAAATCAGCCAGGCTGGCAGGTACCGGTAATCCCAGCTACTCAGGAGGCTGAGACAGAAGAATAGCTTGAACCCGGGAGGCAGAGGTTGCAGTGAGCTGAGATCATGCCATTACACTCCAGCCTGGGCAACAGAGTGAGACTCCACCTCAAAAGAAAAAATCTAATTGATCTCTGCTTTCAATTTTTTCTCTTACCAATTAGTTCTATATATTAAGGCTGAATTGTTTTCTTATCAAAGCATTGATCTGGCCATTAATGGCTCCCCACTTCCTCAGTATAAATTTCAGACTCTCTCACCCCTTAGCTTCTAAGAATCCTCTAATCCTTGCCTGCACCCCTACTACTCCCACTTCATTCTAGCCACACAAGACTATTCAGGATTAGCTCCACATTTGAAAACACTTCCCTTGCTTCTCTGTCTTCTCCATGCATCCAACTCTACCTGCCCTTCAAAAGTGCACTTTTATGCCACTTTCCTCAAAGGCGTGCCTGATCTGAACACTCATTCCTTTTCACTCTGTTAGCCAGGAATGATTATTCTCTCTTGTGAATTCCCATATATTCTGTTTGTGCCTCTTGCGGATTTCTTATATCATTGACTACAAGCCACCATATGCATCTTTGTATCTCCCACAGCACCTAATATTAGGTGCTCAGTAGGTATTTATTGACTGCAAGAATTGTATATGCAGCATGTGTTCCTTATAACAAAATAGGCTTAAGCTCAGTAAGGGTAGAAACTATCTCATTCGCACTCTGTAAGACTAGCCCCTGGCACAAAGGAGAACACTCAGTGAACATTTGTTAAATGAAATATATCACAGTTATCAGTCAGTGGGATATAAATTTCCTGATGCCATAATAGATATCTAAAAATACTTAATTTTTTGTTTATTTGTTTTTGGGTTTTTTTTTTTAAGAGGGCATCTTACTCTGTCACCCAGGCTGGAGTGCAGTGGTGCTATCTAGGCTCACTGCAACCTCTGCCTCCCGAATTCAAGCATTTCTTGTGCCTCAGTCTCCTAGCAGCTGGGACCACAGGCACCACCACCATGCTCGCTAATTTTTTATATTTAGTAGAGACGGGGCTTCACCATGTTGCCTGGGCTGGTCTCAAATTCCTGAACTCAGGCAGTCTCCTGCCTTGGCCTTATGTCCTATTTTTAAATTCTACTTATGTATGTTTCTTTATTTTATATCGACAGATACCACATGATAAAGATCATGTATTCATATTCTCACTTTAAGCTGGGCATAGTGGCTCACACCAGTAATCCCAGCATTTTGTGGGGCAGAGGCAGTAGGATCACTTGAGCTCAGGAGCCTGGGCAACAGAGTGAGACTCTGTCTCTACAAAAATTTAAAATTTAGCCAGGCATGGTGGTACGCACCTGCAGTCCTAGCTACACTGGAGGCAGAAGCAGGAAACGGGCTTGAACCTAGGAGTTTGAGGCTGCACTGAGCTATGATTGTGCCACTGTGCTCCAGCCTGAGCAATAGACCCAAGACCCTGTCTTTAAGATAAAAATAAAAAATATTGCCCTTTGGCCCAAAGCACCATCTTCCAGTAATTCTCCAAAATGACTAACACAAAGGGAAAGAAGAGAGGCATCCAATATATGTTCTCTAGGCCTTGTAGAAAACATGGAGTTGTCCTTTGGCCACGTACATGTGAACATATAAGAAATGTGAGGCCAGGCGCGGTGGCTCAATCCTGTAATCCCAGCACTTTGGGAGGCCGAGGCGGGTGGATCACGAAGTCAAGAGATGGAGACCATCCTGATCAACATGGTGAAACCCCATCTCTACTAAAAATACAAAAAATTAGCTGGGCATGGTGGCGCGTGCCTGTAATCCCAGCTACTCAGGAGGCTGAGGCAGGAGAATTGCCTAAACCCAGGAGGCGGAGGTTGCGGTGAGCCGAGATCGCGCCATTGCACTCCAGCCTGGGTAACAAGAGCGAAACTCCGTCTCAAAAAAAAAGAAATGTGGTATTGTAGACTTCAAGGGAGTGGGTAGTGTTCAAAAAGGAATACCCCACAGTGTTACCATGGCAAAACTGGAAGAGTTTACAGTGATACCCAGCATACTGTTGGCATTGTTGTAAACAAACAAGGCAAGATTCTTGCCAAGAGAATTATTGTGCTTATCTAGTGCATTCAGCACTCTAAGAACAGAGATTGCTTCCTGAAATGCATGAAGGAAAATGATAACAAAAAGAAGGAAGCCCAAGAGAAAGGTGCCTGGGTTCACCTGAAGCGCCAGCCCACTCCACCCAGAGAAGCACACTTTGTGAGAACCAATGGGAAGGAGCCTGGGCTACTGAATTCATGACATAGTAGGCGTTTTTTAAAAAAAAAAAAAAAACCTCTAGACCAGGCATCCCCAAACTTTTTACACAGGGGGCCAGTTCACTGTCCCTCAGACCGTTGGAGGGCCGCCACATACTGTGCTCCTCTCACTGACCACCAACGAAAGAGGTGCCCCTTCCTGAAGTGCGGAGGGGGGCCGGATAAATGGCCTCGGGGCTGCATGCGGCTCATGGGCCGTAGTTTGGGGACACCTGCTCTAGACTATAAAAAATATATATTCTCACTCTACAGAAAAGGAAAGTGAGAGTTAAGGAAATTTAGTAATTTATTTATGATCATACGGCCAGTGAGTAACAGAACTGAGTCTAAAATTCAAGTATTCAAATCTGAAGTTTAGAGTTACTTTTCTTGGCCAAGGGTGTGTTTGGTTAAAGGCTAGTTGAGTTCTATTTACATTAGAATTTTTGGAGTTAAACTCCCAGCCTATGGACACTCCCTTCAAGGTGAGAGATGACTGACTGTTGAGGCAGTCTTCCTGTAAGCTTCTTTCCCTAGTTGGGTTGGCATTGAAGAGTGGTATGATTTCAGCAGGCAGTGCAGAGAGTAGGTCTCCGGGTATTTGCCAAGCTGTATGACCTGGCACTCAGAACTATGCAGTGTTTATTGAAGACATGGGAGAGAGATGCTCTAGCCAGGGAGCAGTCTTTCCGCCTTCATAATCATAAACTCTTACATCATGTCACATCCACAAGCTGATTACCTAGCCTCTGCCAAATTGCTTTCACTTGATTATCTATGCCCATTTGCCATCAGGCTAGATATTAAATATTACAGGAAACAATCCTATCTAACTTGCATCTGCTGTAAGGATATTGTGAGGCACTATTTGTTACGATGCACCATGTGTTTTATGAAAATCTCTTGGGAAAAAACTATCAGACCATAATACAAAGAATTATTTTACCTCTCCTGAGCAATTGCTTTGCTTTTATCTTATGGACATTGTGAATGTTTAACTTAACTCTCTGGTTAGCTGCCAAAAAGCTTAGGGCCAAATTTGTGGCCCACCCATAGCAAATGTGCTCTGTGCCTCATTAACTTCATTCTTGGCTCCAGTTTAAGTCTCTCCTCTAGTTACTCTTTTTTCTTAAGAAAATCCTAATTCATGCCATCTTATTATAAGTTTTTTTTTCTTATAAGCAGCCTTATGTTGTTTCTGAAGTAGTCAGATTACGACATACTATTTCGACGTAAAACTGTTGGATACCTCTTCATTTACTTCAGCTTTCTTTCTTGAGGGGTGTATTGATTTTTCATATAAGTTTTTGCAGTGTCTCATTACGTGAAAATGGTTATATCATGAAATTATTGCTTAATAGTGTAGTCAAGTGGTAAAATAACTGGTCTAATGGCCAGAATTGATTAAATTGCCAAGCTGTATGACCTGGCTCTCACAACTATGCAGTGTTTATTGAAGACATGGGAAAGAGCTGTTGTACCCAGGTAACACTCATTCCACCTTTATAATTATAAACTCTTACATCAAGTCACATCAACAAGCTGATTACCTAGCCTCTGCCAAATTGCTTTCACTTGATTGATCTATGACATGATCATAGATCAATCTAGTCTAGGTCTAGATGTCATAACTCTAGTCTTGTCTTTTAACAGCATTATTACTGTTTTCTTACAATATGCTTTGTTTCGCACTCTCAATCTGCATGCGACAGCTTATTGCTGTGTGATTTTCAAAAATAGTGCCATGCTGCCGGTCAGTGCATAACAGTTAACTCTCTGTTAACTCTCTTATGCTCAAATATTCTGCACCCATCAGAGTTGTCTCACTTTGGGTGGTTACAAGCATGTTAATCTCATTACACAACTTGTCTCTTAAGTTAGTCATTCTGTTATTTAGATAAGATAATGTGAATGGGTATTTGTTTTCAAACCTCATTTCCTTTGATTGGTTTCAAGCTCTATCTTGATTTTCTGATTATTTTACTAATATCTAATTGATAAATATTATTTGTACAACTTTGTAAACTCTTTTAGTACTTTCAAGTAAAATTACTTGGCCTTCTCTATAACTCTCTGGTATGTAAAGTGGATATATGCCTTTTTTAGAGATGAGATAAAATGTTTTAATCATTTTGTATGCCACCTGTAAAAAAAGGCATATACTTGTTTATAGAAACAAGGACAAAGTCATTTAAATGATGGCTCAAGATGATACCACCAAATCAGTGGTAAAACTAGGGCTAGACCCAGGTTTCCAGAATCTTATCCCATGCTACCTTTTAAAAGAAGTCAAAAGAAGTCCTAGCTTATATTGTAAACGTTACATCATCTTGCTCATACCCCTTGAGGCTAAAGCTCTGAAACAGGCAAACCCAAGTTATATCACTCATGCTCCTGGCAGGGCAGAATCAGGAATGAATTTCTTTTGTAGTAGTCTCATGATTTTCTATTTTTAAAATTACAGTTCCTTTTAACTAAAACCCTAATCAGTATCGCATTTCATTATGGAAGGAGGAAGCAATATTTTGTCTTATCTTTTGAAAATTAATGTTGAAATGGAAACTATTTCCCTTGGTAATTAGTAATTTTTTCTTTTAGATTCTTTGAATTCATCTTTAATATAAAAATAATTTGTGCTCACTGTAATCTCCACCTCCCGGGAAAAATAATAATAATAATAATTTGTTATCATTATGCATATTCATTAAAGAGCCAAATAATATAGTTAATGCTGTGGTGTTTGGTACAACAATAGCTTTAATTTTAACCAATCTCTGTACTTCGAGAGGATATTTAAAATTCATGCTTACTGTGTACATGGCAGATTTCCTGTTTTCATTCTAACTGTTTACATGTAGCACATAAGCTAGAATTTCTTTTTTTTGAGACGGAGTTTCGCTCGTTACCCAGGCTGGAGTGCAATGGCGCGATCTCGGCTCACCGCAACCTCCGCCTCCTGGGTTCAGGTAATTCTCCTGCCTCAGCCTCCTGAGTAGCTGGGATTACAGGCACACGCCACCATGCCCAGCTGATTTTTTGTATTTTTAGTAGAGACGGGGTTTCACCATGTCGACCAGGATGGTCTCGAACTCTCGACCTCGTGATCCACCCGCCTTGGCCTCCCAAAGTGCTGGGATTACAGGTTTGAGCCACCGCGCCCGGCCGCTAGAATTTCTTACAGTTACAGTTGACCCTTAAACAACTGTAACTGTAAGAAATTACAGGGGCTAGGAGTGCCGACCCCCTATGCAGTCAAAAATCTAGGTATAACTTTTTTTCTTTTTTTTTTTTTTTTTTTGAGACGGAGTTTCGCTCTTGTTACCCAGGCTGGAGTGCAATGGCGCGATCTCAGCTCACTGCAACCTCCGCCTCCTGGGCTCAGGCAATTCTCCTGCCTCAGCCTCCTAAGTAGCTGGGATTACAGGCACGCGCCACCACGCCCAGCTAGTTTTTGTATTTTTAGTAGAGACGGGGTTTCACTATGTTGACCAGGGTACAGGGGCTAGGAGTGCCGACCCCCTATGCAGTCAAAAATCTAGGTATAACTTTTTTTCTTTTTTTTTTTTTTTTTTTTGAGACGGAGTTTCGCTCTTGTTACCCAGGCTGGAGTGCAATGGCGCGATCTCAGCTCACTGCAACCTCCGCCTCCTGGGCTCAGGCAATTCTCCTGCCTCAGCCTCCTAAGTAGCTGGGATTACAGGCACGCGCCACCACGCCCAGCTAGTTTTTGTATTTTTAGTAGAGACGGGGTTTCACTATGTTGACCAGGATGGTCTCGATCTCTCGACCTCGTGATCCACCCGCCTCGGCCTCCCAAAGTGCTGGGATTACAGGCTTGAGCCACCGCGCCCGGCCATAACTTTTTTTCTTAAAGACGGGATTTCACCATGTTGGTCAGGCTGGTCTTGAACTCCCGGCCTGAGGTGATCCACCCGCCTTGGCCTCCAAAGTGCTTGGATTACAGGCATGAGCCACTACGCCCGGCCTAACTTTTTTTTTTTTTTTTTTTTTGAGACGGAGTTTAGCTCTTGTTACCCAGGCTGGAGTGCAATGGCGCGATCTTGGCTCACCGCAACCTCCGCCTCCTGGGTTCAGGCATTTCTCCTGCCTCAGCCTCCTGGGTAGCTGGGATTACAGGCATGCGCCACCATGCCCAGCTAAATTTTTTTTTTTGTATTTTTAGTAGAGACAAGGTTTCACTATGTTGACCAGTATGGTCTCAATCTCCTGACCTCGTGATCCACCCACCTCGGCCTCCCAAAGTGCTGCGATTACAGGCTTGAGCCACCACACCTGGCCTTTTTTTTTTTTTTTTTTTAAATGGAATCTTGCTCTGTCACCCAGGCTGGGGTATAGTAGCACAATCTCAGCTCACTACAACCTCCACCTCCCAGGTTTAAGCATTCTCCGACCTCAGCCTCTCGAGTAGCTGAGATTACAGGCATGCCCCACCACACCTGGTTAATTTTTGTATTTTTAGTAGAGATGGGGTTTCACCATGTTGGCCAGGCTGGTCTCAAACTCTTGACCTCAACTGATCCACCCATCTTGGCCTCCCAAGTGCTGGGATTTCCGGCATGGACCACCACATCCAGCCTAGATGTAAGTTCTGACTCCCTAAAAACTTAACTATTAGTAGCTTACTGTTGACCAGAAGGCTTACCAATAACGTAGTCAATAAACGCATGTTTCGTGAAAGGTATTATATACTGCATTCTTACAATAAAGTAAGCTACGGAAAAATCTTATTAAGAAAATCATAAAGAAAAGAAAATATATTGACTATTCATTAAGTGGAAATGGATCATCATAAAGGTCTACATCCTCCTCATCTTCATGTTGAGTAGGCTGAAGAGGAGAATGAAGAGGAGCAATTGGTCTTGCTGTCTCAGGGGTGGCAGAGACGGAAGAAAATCCATGTTTAAGTAGATCTGCATAAATCAAACCCACATTGTGTCCAAGGGTCCAGTATATTTTTCTTTACCACAACCATATAAAAGTAATTACTATTTTCCAGCCCCATTTTACAGCCAGGTATTATATTAGACAGTAATATTGTCTTCTGCCTCTCCTTCAGCTTCTGGAATTTCTGAGCAGCCCTGGTCAGTACAAGATGGACCCCGTAGTCTTGAGTTACATGGACAGTCTACTGCGGCAATCAGATGTCTCACTATTGGATCCGCCAAACTGGCTCAATGACCATATTATTGGATTTGCCTTTGAGTACTTTGCCAACAGTCAGTTTCATAACTGCTCTGATCATGTCAGTTTCATTAGTCCTGAAGTCACTCAGTTCATCAAGTGCACTAGCAATCCAGCAGAGATCGCCATGTTTCTTGAACCACTGGACCTCCCCCACAAGAGAGTTGTATTTTTAGCCATCAATGATAACTCCAACCAGGCAGCTGGAGGAACCCACTGGAGTTTATTGGTCTACCTCCAAGATAAAAATAGCTTTTTTCATTATGATTCCCATAGCAGGAGCAACTCAATTCATGCAAAGCAGGTGGCAGAGAAACTGGAGGCTTTCTTAGGCAGAACAGGAAACAAACTGGCCTTTGTGGAAGAGAAAGCCCCTGCCCAACAAAATAGCTATGACTGTGGGATGTATGTGATATGTAACACTGAGGCCTTGTGTCAGAACTTCTTTAGGCAACAGACAGAATCACTGCTGCAGCTACTCACCCCTGCTTACATCACGAAGAAGAGGGGAGAATGGAAAGATCTCATTGCCACACTTGCTAAAAAGTAGCTATTGAAGTATATTTGTGACTTTTGAAGACTCCTGTTTCTGCCCTTCCCCATTTGTTGGATGGCTGCAATCTCAGTGCCTGAGGGAAGATGCCTGGTAGAGGAAAGTTTAGTACTCTTTTTCCTGAAAGAATATTATCCTGTGTTATCCCCATGGAAAGTTTCACTTTAACCCTGACTTGAGAGCAATATGTTCTGTGAAAATATATTGAAATTGTACACCAAAACCTTACAACCAACTTATTTGAACATTTATTACACATGAGGTTCAAGTAAGACTTTTCTTATTGGTATAAAATTAATATCCTTTGGTCTCCCTTATCCACATTGGCTTATTCTGGAGGAAAAGCAGTGATCTGTAAAACAAATCGAGAATATATTAAATCTAGAAGAATGCAATGAAGAAAACTATAAAACAGAACCAAAAACTTGTTGCACAGCCTACATAATTAAGAGATCAACTGGCTGGAAGCAGGTCAAGGCCTAACTTCATTCAAGACCTAAATATTATGAAACTCAGCTATTCAGTTTTATGTGATAATCTTGTCCATTCACCATGCACAGACTTTCCAGCTATCTGCATAACGTTTGCAAATATTTGATAAAGATGATGTTAGCCCATCTTCCTCCATCCGATTCCTGGAATGCTTGAAGAAAGGGGAAATCTTGAGTAACTTCATTAAAATTAATGTCTGTGGTGGACCTCCCAGTTTGCTCATGATTGGGTAGACTTGCTACTCTGGATTAATAACTGCTTTTCTCTGCCATGTCTATTAGCCATGCACATAATTCTTTCTTATATCCAAAGTTCTTTGGTTCTAAAACTCATATAACTCAAGGTTACCTCTTATTTCAGGTAAATGTCCTTGCTTTCTGATAGCTATGAGTTTTGCTCTCTATCCTTAATCCTGACAGAATTGTTTTTAGTTGTGTCATGGTAATTTCAGGATGATTTTTGCATCTGAAACTTACAGACTTAGAGTTGGTTTGTTTTTTAAATATAAAGGAAAAAAAATGACCTTTCTCAACCCTTTTACTTAATTTAAAATGCAGACAACGTAATTTTTAAAATGTGGAACAAGAGAAAAGGAAATGCTATCTCTCCAAAAGCACTAATGTGTTTCAGATGTTTCAAATAGTAAACAACCAGATGATATGTTGGGTATACACATAATTCTGTTCCTAATGAGAATTAGGTTGCAAGGCATATTAGACTTGAAAACCAAAGATTAGCTTTAGCCATGAAACTTATTTCAGCTACCTCTCCAGCCTAACCCTGCCCCCAGCCCTCATGGCCCAAAATAACCTCACCCACTGTGACCACAGAGAAAGTAACTTGGTTCCTTTTAGCCAAGAAGGGAAAACAGAGTAAGTATAAATACGTACAGGTTACATAGCAGGCCTGAGTGAGCAGGAGTTGAAACTAAAAGTCAAAGAGAAAGCTATCAAAAAAAGTTTTCATTTCTAGTCGGTACATTTTGGATAAAAACCAGTCCTAATGGAAGATGGGGCTAGGAAAAAGATTAGGAATTGGCAGTCATCCATAGAGGTGAAATACAGAGGGAGGGACAGCAAGAGAAGTGACAAAGGTCGCTGATAGGCCACAAGTGTAGATAAAGATAAGAAAACAATGTTATTTCAGTGACTGTTGACTTAGGCAGCTAATCAATAGACTATTAAAGTCAAATCTTCTCTGGGAAAAGTTATCTTCCTGACAATGCAAAGTATGTTTATTTAAATATCAGTATCTCCAGTTTGAGAGTTAAAGCATGTGAGAGCAATCTTTCCTAACTCCCTCAGATTCATCTCATAAATAAATTATTTTTTTAACTAAACTAGTCTTTTAAAAATATATAGAAAAATATATATATACACATGTATGGACATATATACATATATGTATGTCTATACATATATATAAAATCTAGGGTCACCTTTTCCAAATACATTAGTCAGATTGGACTGAGCCACAGATTAGTGTCCTCTTACAAAATTTTGAGTATGTCATTTGTAAATGTTAGCATTATAAATGACAGGAGAATGTAAGAATTGTATTTCACTGATGCTGTGGTACCCCATAAGTTACACGCCTGCTTGACCACAGACCATTCATGTTACATGACACAAAATAGGAAAAAAATATTTTGCTGGTATTGCATTCCCTTCTTAAAGTGTCTATTCTGCAAAAAGGATCTATTCTGCAAAATTAATCAAAATATTCTAAAGGAAAGCAGGTTTTTCAAAGCCAGATTAAGCAATTATCAAACTGAACTAAACTGCTTTCAGATATCTTGTTGTATTGCCCAGTAAGTATACTTACACTTGTCCAACCCGTGTCTTTCAATATGGAATTCAGAAACGTTACTATATGTAAACCCAGCTATAATGGTTGTAAAAAATATAACTATCAGTGGGTTTCCTATCTAATAGTGTTTAAAACAAATATTTCAACGATTTGACCAGGTGTATGTTGAAGTTCACAAGCACTGGTCCCAACTAGATTAGATAAAGTGGATTATATTTCTGATATGTACCTTATGATTTTGACTGTACTGTAATTCTGTATCTATATTGACCATATGTTTTAGTAATACAGTCCATTGAAATGACAAAGTAGAATTTCTCAGTTACATGGGGCAGGCCAGACGTGGTGGCTCACACCTGTAATCCTAGGACTTTGGGAGGCCAAGGCGGGTGGATCACCTGAGGTCAGGAGTTCAAGACCAACCTGGCCAACATGGCAAAACCCCATCTCTACTAAAAATATATAAATTGGCCTGGCATAGCGAGTCACAGTGGCTAACACCTGTAATCCCAGCACTTTGAGAGGCCAAAGTGGGCAGATCACCCGAGGTCAGGAGTTCAAGACCAGCCCAGCCTGGCCAACATGGCGAAGCCTGGTCTCTACTAAAAATACAAAAGTTAGCCAGGTGTGGTTGCGGGTGCCCATAATCCCACCTACTCAGGAGGCTGAGGCAGGAGAATTGCTTGAACCCAGGAGGCAGAAGTTGCAGCGAGCTGAGATCGAACCACTGCACTCCAGCCTGGGCAACAGAGTGAGTCTCTATCTCAAAAAAAGAAAGTACTTAACAGAAGTGTATATTCTATATTGTTAGAGCGTGAATGTCAAATCCAGACTGTCAGTGAGATTCAGTAGTCTCATCTACAAAATGAAGACAGTAGTTTGTTTAGGTACATACTATAAGGTTAAATATCGTATGTAAAGTACACAGTAGGCACTAAAACTTTATTTTCCTTCTGTCCTACTACTCAGTTCCATTTTAAGACTAATCAGTTTGAAAACCTAGTTTTATATTGCTATACAGCTAAACAGCTATGTAAAAAATGGCTGGTAATTACTGTTATGTACAAAAGAGAAACTTATTCAAGGATGGTAAATAGCAACAACTAACCTTTCTATCACTCTGTGCTTTATGCAGGGTGCTTTATGCACACATTATGCAAGTGCCTTGCATATTGTATTTATATGCATCATTATATATGTATCACCATATATATAAAGTAGCTTGTACATTTTTGAGGTTTTACAAAAATACATAATCTCATTAATTCTTACGTTCTCATGTTTTAACAGGTACTGTTATTCCCAATTTATAAATAAAAAACTCAGAAGCGCAGTCACATGGCCTCTATCTCATCTCACACTTTTTCCACCTATTCCTTTCTCCCTATCCTAGAAAATGGGAAGAACTCCACACTTGAACATTTTATTTATTTTTTTTTTTTATTGCATTTTAGGTTTTGGGGTACCTGTGAGAACATGCAAGATTGTTGCATAGGTACACACATGGCAGTGTGATTTGCTGCCTTCCTCCCCATCACCTATATCTGGCATTACTCCCCATGCTGTCTCTTCCGAACTCCCCACCTCCTGCTGTCCCTCCCCTATTTCCCCCCAACAGACCTCATTATGTGATGCTCCCCTCCCTGTGTCCATGTGTTCTTATTGTTCAACACCCACCTATGAGTGAGAACATGTGGTGTTTGATTTTCTGTTCTTGTGTCAGTTTGCTGAGAATGATGGTTTCCAGGTTCATCCATGTCCCTGCAAAGGACATGAACTCGTCGTTTTTTATGGCTGCATAGTATTCCATGGTGTATATGTGCCATATTTTCCGTGTCTAGTCTATCATCAATGGGCATTTGGGTTGGTTCCAGGTCTTTGTTATCATAAACAGTGCTGCAATGAACATTCGTGTGCATGTGACCTTATAGTAGAACAATTTATAATCCTTTGGATATGTACCCAGTAATGGGATTGCTGGGTCTAATGGAATTTCTATGTCTAGGTCCTTGAGGAATCGCCACACTGTCTTCCACAATGGCTGAACTAATTTACACTCCCACCAACAGTGTAAAAGTGTTCCTATTTCTCCACATCCTCTCCAGTATCTGTTGTCTCCACATTTTTTAATGATCGCCATTCTAACTGGTGTGAGATGGTATCTCAATGTAGTTTTGATTTGCATTTCTCTAATGACCCACAGTGATGATGAGCATTTTTTCATATGTTTGTTGGCCTCATGTATGTCTTCTTTTGTAAAGTGTCTGTTCATATCCTTCGCCCACTTTTGAATGGGCTTGGTTTTGTTTTGTTTTTTGTTTTGTTTTTCGTAAATCTGTTTTAGTTCTTTTTAGATTCTGGTTATCAGCCCTTTGTCACATGGGTAGATTGCAAAAATTTTTTCCCATTCTGTTGGTTGCCGATTCACTCTAATGACTGTTTCTTTTGCCGTGCAGAAGCTATGGAGTTTTATTAGGTCCCATTTGTCTATTTTGGCTTTTGTTGCCAGTGCTTTTGGTGTTTTGGTCATGAAGTCCATGCCTATGCCTATGTCCTGAATGGTTTTGCCTAGATTTTCTTATAGGGTTTTTATGATGTTAGGTCTTATGTTTAAGTCTTTAATCCATCTGGAGTTAATTTTAGCGTAAGGTGTAAGGAAGGTGTCCAGTTTCTGCTTTCTGCACATGGCTAGCCAGTTTTCCCATCACCATTTATTAAACAGGGAATCCTTTCCCCATTGCTTGTTTTTGTCAGGTTTGTCAAAGATCAGATGGTTGTAGATGTGTGGTATTGCCTCCAAGGCCTCTGTTCTGTTCCATTGGTCTCTATCTCTGTTTTGGTACCAGTACTATGCTGTTTTGATTACTGGAGCCTTGTAGTATAGTTTGAAGTCCAGTAGCGTGATGCCTCCTGCTTTGTTCTTTTTGCTTAGAATTGACTTGGCTATGCGGGTTCTCTTTTGGTTCCATATGAAGTTTAAGGGGGTTTTTTCCAGTTCTGTGAAGGTCAATGGTAGCTTGATAGGGATAGCATTGAATCTGTAAATTACTTTGGGCAGTATGGCCATTTTCACGATATTGATTCTTCCTAACAATGAGCATGTAATCATTCTCTATCTGTTTGTGTCCTCACTTATTTCGTTGAGCAGTGGCTTGCAGTTCTCCTTGAAGAGGTCCTTTACATTCCTTGCTAGTTGTATTCCTAGGTATTTTATTCTCTTTGTAGCAATTGTGAATGACAGTTTGTTCTTGATTTGGCTCTCTTTAAGTCTGTTATTGGTGTATAGGAATGCTTGTGATTTTTGCACATTGATTTGTATCCTGAGACTTTGCTGAAGTTGCTTATCAGTTTCAGGAGATTTTGGGATGTGACGATGGGGTCTTGTAAATATACAATCATGTCGTCTGCAAATAGGGACAATTTGACCTCCTCCTTTCCTAATTGAATAACCTTTATTTCTTTTTCTTGCCTGATTGCTCTGGCTAGAACTTCCAATACTATATTGAGTAGGAGTGGTGAGAGAGGGCATCCTTGTCTAGTGCCAGATTTCAAAGGGAATGCTTCCAGTTTTTGCCCATTCAGTATGATATTGGCTGTTGGTTTGTTGTAAATAGCTTTTATTATTTTGAGATACATTCCATCAGTACCTAGTTTATTGAGGGATTTTAGCATAAAGGGCTGTTGAATTTTGTCAAAGGCCTTCTCTGCATCAGTTAAGATAATCATGTGGTTTTTGTCTTTGGTTCTGTTTATGTGGTGAATTACATCTATAGATTTGCATATGTTCAGCCAGCCTTGCATCTCCTGGATGAAGCCTACTTGATCATGGTGGATAAGCTTTTTGATGTACTGTTGCAATCGGTTTGCCAGTATTTCATTGAAGATTTTTGCATCTATGTTCATCGTGGATATTGGCCTGAAGTTTTCTTTTCTTGCTGAGTCTCTGCCAGGTTTTGGTATCAGGATGGTGTTGGTCTCATAAAATGATTTGGGAAGGATTCCCTCTTTTTGGATTGTTTGGAATAGTTTCAAAAGGAATGGTACCAGCTCCTCTTCGTATGTCTGCTAGAATTCGGCTGTGAACCCATCTGGACTTGGGCTTTCTTTGGGTGGTAGGCTCTTAATTGCTGCCTCAACTTCTGCCCTTGTTATTGGTCCATTCAGGGTTTCACCTTCTTCCTCGTTTAGGCTTGGGAGGATGCAAGTGTCCAGGAATTTATCCATTTCTTCCAGTTTACCAGTTTATGTGCATAGAGTTGTTTGTAATAATCTCTGATGATGGTTTGTATTTCTGTGGGATCTGTGGTGATATCCTTTTTATCATTTTTTATTGCATCTATTTGATTATTCTCTCTTTTCTTTTTTATTAATCTGGCTAGTGGTCTGTCTATTTTGTTGATCTTTTTGAAAAAACAGCTCCTGCATATTGGTTTTTTGAAGGGTTTTTTGTGTCTCTATCTCCTTCAGTTCTGCTCTGATCTTAGTTATTTCTTGTCTTCTGCTAGGTTTTGAGTTTTTTTGATGTTGCTTCTCTAGCTCTTTCAATTTTGACGATAGGCTGTCGATTTTAGATCTCTCCGTGCTTCTCACGTGGGCATTTATTTCTATATATTTTCCTCTAGACTTTGCTTTAAATGTGTCCCAGAGATTCTGGTATGTTGTGCCTTCGTTCTCGTTGGTTTTGAAAAACATCTTTATTTCTGCCTTCATTTCATTGTTTATCCAGTCAACATTCAAGAGCCAGTTGTTCAGTTTCCCTGAAGCTGTGCAGTTTTGAGTTCGTTTCTGAATTCTGAGTTCTAACTTGATTGCACTGTGGTCTGAGAGACTGTTATGATTTCCATTCTTTTGCATTTGCTGAGGAGTGATTTCCAATTAATTGGTCAGTTTTAGAGTAGGTGTGATGTGGTGCTGAGAAGAATGTATATTCTGTGGATTTGGAGTGGAGAGTTCTGTACATGTCTATTAGGTTTGCTTGGTCCAGGTCTGAGTTGAAGTCCTGGATATCCTTGTTAATTTTCTGTCTCATTGGTCTGTCTAATATTGACAATGGGGTGTTAAAGTCTCCCACTGTTACTGTGTGGGTGTCTAAGTCTCTTTGTAAGTCATTAAGAACTTGCTTTATGTATCTGGGTGCTCCTATATTGGATGCATATATATTTAGGATCCTTAGCCCTTTTTGTTGCATTGATCCTTTTACCACTATGTAATGTCCTTCTTTGTCTCGTTCGCTCTTTGTTGTTTTAAAATCTATTTTATCAGAGACGAGAATTGCAACTCCTCCTTTTTTTTTTTTTTTTTCTTTTTGTACTCGCCATTTGCTTGGCAAATCTTCCTCCATCCCTTTATTTTGAGCCTTTGTGTATCCTTGCATGTGAGATGGGTTTCCTGGATACAGCACACCAATGGGTTTTGGCTTTTTATCCAATTTGCCAGTCTGTGTCTTTTGATTGGGGCATTTAGCCCATTTACATTTAGGGTTAATATTGTTATGTGTGAATTTGATCCTGCCATTTTGATGCTAGCTGGCTGTTTTGCCCGTTAGTTGATACAGTTTCTTCATTGTGTCGATGCTCTTTACCATTTGGTATGTTTTTGGAGTGGTTGATACTGGTGGTTCCTTTCTATGTTTAGCGCCTCTTTCAGAGCTCTTGTAAAACAGGCCTGGTGGTGATGAAATCTCTGAGTACTTGCTTGTTCGTAAAGGATTTTATTTCTCCTTCACTTATGAAGCTTAGTTTGACTGGATATGAAATCCTGGGTTGAAAGTTCTTTTCTTTAAGGATGTTGAATATTGGCCCCCACTCTCTTCTGGCTTGTAGGGTTTCTGCTGAGAGATCTGCTGTGAGTCTGATGGGCTTCCCTTTGTGGGTAACCAGACCTTTCCCTCTGGCTGCCCTTAGCATTTTCTCCTTCATTTCAACCCTGGTGAATCTGACTATTATGTGCCTTGGGGTTGCTCTTCTTGAGATACATCTTTGTGGTGTTCTCTGTATGTCCTCGACTTGAAGATTGGCCTGTCTTGCTAGGTTGGGGAAGTTTTCCTAGATAATATCCTGAAGAGTATTTTCCAGTTTGGATTCATTCTCTTTGTCACATTCAGGTACACCTATCAAACATAGATTAGGTCTTTTCACATAGTCCCATATTTCTTCGAGACCTTGTTCATTCCTTTTTACCCTTTTTTCTCTAATCTTGCCTTCTCATTTTATTTCATTGAGTCTATCTTTGACCTCTGATATCCTTTCTTCTGCATGGTCAATTCAGCTGTTGTGTATGCTTCACGAAGTTCTCGTGTTGTTTTTCAGCTCCATCAGTTCACTTATATTCCTCTCTAAGCTGTTTATTCTCATTAGCATTTTTGTCAAATCTTTTTTGAAGGTTCTTAGTTTCTTTGCATTAGGTTAGAAAATGGTCTTTTAGCTCAGAGAAGTTTGTTTTTGTTGTTTTTTTGTTGTTGTTGTTGTTTTTAAGTAGAGACAGGGTTTCACCATATTGGTCAGACTGGTCACGAACTCCTGACCTCAGGTGCTCCACCCGCCTCAGCCTCCCAAAGTGCTGGGATTATAGGCATGAGCCACCGCGCCCAGCCACTCAGAGAAGTTTCTGATTATCCACCTTCTGAAGCCTGTTTTTGTCAATTCATCACACTCATTCTCCATCCAGCCTTCTTCCCTTGCTGGTGAGGAGTTATGATCCCTTGTAGGAGGAGAGGTGTTCTGATTTTGGGTGTTTTCATCCTTTTTGTGCTAGTTTCTTCCCATCTTTGTGTATTTATCCACCTGTTGTCTTTGTAGTTGTTGACTTTCAGATTGGGTTTCTGAGTGGACATCCAGTTTGTTGATGATGAAGTTATTTCTTTCTGTTTCTTAGTTTTCCATATAACAGTCAGGCCCCTCTCCTGTAGGACTGCTAGAGGTCCACTCCAGACCCTGCTTGCCTGGGGCTCACCTGCAGCTGCTGCAGAACATTAA